>NC_142983.1:11742500-12032286 GCF_061535395.1 Colias eurytheme
TGGCAGGTATCGCGCGATATCGCGACGCGCCTATCGCGCCATCTGCGTGAAATATTCCACCTTCGCGACAATGCCCGGGCCGCGGACCCGCCGTGCCACCGTCCGCGCCGTGCCGCGCCGCCACAGGGCTCAGTTCCGCGCGGCCGGCTGCAGCGCTCGCGGAGACAATAACGACCTGCGCCCGCGTAATTCACACCGCAATCATCATGCAAAGCGGCGGTGCTCAAAGTGGACTTAAAGGCGAGCGGGTAAGGGCGCGAATGTGAGCGGCGTGCGCGGGGGAGCGATTTGAATGCGCGTTGCGGTGGTCGGGCGACAGATACGCATCGGCTTGTTAGCGCTATCAGATGGCGCTGTAATTGGCACGGAGCCTGCCTTCATACACGACGAATAAACGCTTTTATCAATTTTAAGTATTCCACGCGGCCGGTAATTTTAATAGCCTGAATTAGGAGCTATCTGCACCCGTCTATTGTCCGTGTAGCTTATCACGCGGACGCAAATATTCCGAGGTTCACTTTATTTTATAAATTAAACTCCGAGGTCCTCTCGTAGACTATCTCTAGTTTTATGCAGTATTCTGCAGACGCATGCCCGCTGAAACTTTTTATCGTAATTGTAAATTGAAATTGTATCGAAACACACAGTTAGGAATATTGAGATAAGAGGGCAACGCGTCGTCAGCACTAGCAGATGTAATCGATGTTAGACAGGGCCGTGCGCGCTAACACGCGCTAATGGGCAGCCGCGGCCGCGGCGGTGCTCGTCGCGTGCGTCGCATTTACATACAATACGAGCCGATAGCGCACTCGCATTCGGCGTAATTGTCGCCCGCTGCCCGCTCCGAGCTCTGGTTAAACACAAGGACATTTGGCATCTAAACGAACAACATTTTTCTCACATGTTTGCCCAAATTAGCGAATAAAAGAAAGAATGTCAAGATTTGTTTGATAATATAAAATAGCATGAATTAACGGTACCCACCAATAAATTAGCGAAGCTGCTTTTCATTACGTCTTTCATAGTCTGAAGAATTGGCCAATTAAAGATACGTATGAGGCAGCAAGTTTAAAAATATTTAAAGCAACATCACGTAGTTTGGCGGCGAGAATGAAAGAGCGACTAATTGTCGCGGGCGCCTGCGCGTACCGCCCGGCCCCGTCCCAGCTACATTCATCTATTCTAGTTATCATGCATATGAAACTTCTCCAGATCAATCTTGAGTCATAAGTTCGACGATATTATTAACGTTCTTAGATTATTACAACATTGTCATCGAACATTTGATAATTATTAAAGATTTTCAATTAGAAATAAATAAATAAATAAATAATAAATCTAACATTAGTTTTACAGATTTTGTTTTCTTGCTTTTCTGAAAACTGCTCGTATACATAACAAAAATAATATGTGTCGAGCATACGTGTCAGAAGTGAAACTTCTTTGGCAAGATTCAAAGATACCAAAATTGACGCCTTACTCCATGACGTGACGTTATTGCCATAATGCGACCTTGAAAATTTACTCTCAACTTGCATTAAGAAATTTCACTTCATAAAACTAATTAATTTACAGAAGAAAGACGAAGAATAATTATAATATAATTCACTCAGAGAACTAAATTCCTTCCTCCACAGTACGTATACGTTTTCCTCGATAAAGTTATCACTTGGACTTGAATGAAAAAGCGGTAAATCAGGAAGATGAGCATATTACAAGAAGTGTAAAGCATAAAATAATGAAGTAATAATGGTCGGGGCTCGTCGCCGCGGGCGTCGCTCCCGCGCACCCGCGCACCCGCACACCTGCTGCGGCGAACTGTCTGCAGATTGGAGACGCATTGTATTATATTGATGTTTGTTTATTGATTAAAATATTACATTTAATTGATTTTTTATTTTAGATATTCAATTTTTATGTATTATTTAAATAAAATTTAATGTAAAAACACACTTTAAAAAGTCGTTATTTTAATGATGTCAACATAATATTAGAAACATCTCTAAATAAACAAAACTTCGATAATTTACATAAAAAGTAACATAAAGGGTACCTATAGAAAGGATGCCTTTGAAGCAATTTAATAAAGGATGAGAAAAACAAAATATAATTACACTTACTCTAAATTATTTCTCGCCTCAACAACAAAAGGAACGGAAAGTCCGTATGTTAAATGCGAATTTAACTTCGAAATTTCACGCCAAAAATAATTGTACCAACTGGAAACAACAATTTGGTTCGTATGGCCGTTGTCTCAGGGTGTGTTTCGCGAAGCCGCGCCGGCCGTCACGGTGGTCGGCGATCTGGACCACGGCACTATCACGATTTGAATATGAGTCTGTGGGCGTCAGCGGCTCAGCCGAGCGAGCGGCGAGATTAAGCGCTGCTTTATTGCCGATCGATTTATAGCCGACTTCGGCCGGGTTCAAAGTTCTGATCGTTATGCAAAATAAAGGCAATTACATGCTCACCTTTTATAACTCGCGAACCGATTGGAATGCGTTCTTGCAGTTGTGAAGCTCTATCTAATTCTAAGCTCTACGTTTAAATTCATGAGCTGGAATTGGTCTTTATTGAGAGCGTAGACCACATGTCGTCCCTCATGCGGCGTATTTATTACAGTTCGATCACATAAATTATACTTATCGATGGAGTCTATTCGATGATGAGGGCGATCGCGGCCGCAGCATCGAGCGGGTTAATATGTTTGTTTGTAAATTAGCGGAGCCACCGAAGCGTGCGAATTAAGTGCAATTATTTAAAACAATGTTAATGCACTATTATTCCGAAGTGCATGTTAACGACGCAATAAAAACAACGGAACATTTTCGTGGCGCCGGCGCCGGTTACATAATTAGTATTTCAATGTATAATTGCCTAATTGACATTTTATTGTTCACATCTTTATAACATACGCGACCACTCCGCCGTCGTCCCGTTCCAATCAAATTGTCACTCGAGTTTAATTAAAGTTTCCTTGAGATTGGTGTAATTTAACTATCAACTGTATAAAAAGACCATCAATACAAATAGAAACCAATAGATTGACTTAAATTTGTTATAATATCTAGGTGTGTAGGTACATAAGTAATAACAATGAAATTATAATTAAAAGTAACGAGACTTCTTATACTATGCAATGAAGATATCCCTTTTGTTGAAGGCTGCAAGGGAGTGTGAGGTCCGAGCGGCCGCGGCGTGCTCTCACAGTCATCAGGCACGGGCCGAGCCAGCGCGGCACCGTGGATAATCCCGGATAATGGCCGAGTCCGCGCCCGGGCACACCCGCCCCGGCACACTCGCCCCGGCGCGGTCTCACGCGAACCGAGACGTTTTACGATCGCGTACATTAATAACCCCTTTAACACGGGTTTCATCTTTTAATAAAACTTTATCTTTCGCAATTAAAACATGCTAATAAAGGATGTCGTGATTTGTTTAAGTTTCACTCGGTCATTTCAATTTTTGATTATTTCTTAATGGCCGGCTAATTGCAGCGGTACTTGTTACAATACGTTTATGTTGTGAATAATTCCACAATGCATTATAAATGACGACGCAAAAAACGACTCCGCAAACTTTTAATATACTTAATATGGGAACCAATTTGTATTCTCGTTTGATAATTTTCATCTAGACCACAATAATTGTGATTTAGTTTTATAGTTCCCATCAAAATAGTATGTTTCTCATATCCGTTATCTTTCATAGCTTCATCGATCTTGCCTCAGATAATATAATATCTACTATATCTACTAGTATCTTACTAACAATAAAATTCAGTGCAATATATTGAAAGGCGACGTATCCAGAAAATCATGAAGCCTAAAAGTAAAATGTGTGGATATTGAGGAGTTTTAATTTAAAAAGCAGCAGTTAACACTTAACAGTCGTGACCACGGCCGGCATGTAAAGTGGTGATTTAAATCTGCTAATAGTTTTATTTCGATTGGTATCTGCTTTATTTATGCCCCAAGATGTACAATATTCAGTCTCATTATTTTGCGATGATATTAATTTTAGTTGGAGCGCGTTATCGGCGATCGGAGCCGGCCCGGCCACCGGCAGGGATGGCCCATGCGCGTACGAGCCCGGGGTATGGGCCACTGTTTATTATTATTTAATGGAAACTAACTAGCTTCTTTCTTTCTTCTATTTAATAGTGTTTCTTTCATCTCCTTTATGATACCGAAGTGATAGGAGTTCGTGGTAGAGTTATCATGCTCTCACAAACCGTGTTTTAAAGTATTTTATTCGTCTCTTTCAATATGTTTCGATTGGTTATAGATTGTTAACCTTCATGTTTTTATAAATGAACCTACACCAGTCATTTAGCTCTTGCGGTTCGTGAGGTTCCACCAAAATTATTAGAGTCATCTACAAGACATAATAATCTTTTATCATCAAAAAATATATCAATTTGCCATTTATCACAATGATATTAACGAATACACTATATTAGCTGTTGTAATGTATATACATATAATATGTATATTAATAATTGTCAAGGATGTTTATGGATGATGATGATTTATCATAAATTATTGTTTGTTAATATCAATTCAGTATTTCTAGAGGAATACCTAGATGTAGTTATTACATTATGATTGAATAGAAAATATATAGAAATAGAAATAGAAAAAATCTTTATTGAAAAAGTTTTAAAATAATACAGTTAAAATTTATTTAGTAATTAAACACGACACCATAATGAAACTGTTTATCAATGTTCATACCAAAATTTCTGAACCAATACTTTATATTTTATTTTGGAGACATATTTTTTTATGAAAATGCAAAAAATTAAAGCTGCTTTACGGTAGAGCCAATCTTGCAAGCACATATTATTTCAAAGTAAAGTGTGTTCTGTATCGAGATGTTAATTTCCATCATGTTCGCGCTAAATGTGTTATCAAGTATCTCAAACGTACCTTTCCACACGTCTGGCCAATCTACATATTCCCACAGCTAATCAGATGCTCACGCGCGCTATCACGTGCCAGATAAACTACTTCTCACGGCAATCCCATCGATCTGGGGCCAGGAAAGTGGGAACAAGCTCATCTACTTGATCATCGCAGTGTTAAGGCATTCGTACTTTCCAGTGAAATGCTTATTTGCTTATGGTCTTAGATCCGAATATAAGTCGAAATGCAACGGCGTGATAATAGAATGAGACCAATTTTATAATATTAAAAAATGTATTAAAAATGGGTTGACTGGGAAAATCCTGGACAGGACATTTTTAATGAATTAAAAAAAAACATTTTTTTTTAATTAATTGCAGTATCAACATAATAAAATAAATTATAATAGACTTAAAGTATGAAACCTACAGAATGTGCATTGTGCAGTCATTAGGTTGGCAGGTATAAACAGGTATGTCGGTACCAGTTACTTTCACTTGATAGGATGATGAAAAAAAAAATATGTCAGCGCTGTTTTATTACAAAATTGTTTTATTATCTCGAAACTGCAATTAATAAAAAATGAAAATAAAAGATTTTTTAGTAATTAATAAAAAATATCCTGTCCAGGATTTTCCCAGTCAACCCATTTTTAATACATTTTTTAATACACTAAATTTATTATAAAATTGGTCTCATTCTATTATCACGCCGTTGCATTTCGACTTATATTCGGATCTTAGACCATTATATTTAACACATTGTACAACTACTTTTTGTTATTTTAAGTGGTTATTATTTTTTAATGTGATTCTTTCAAATCCAACGCTTGTTTCATATCAATATCTAATATATATATTACCTATAAAGGCAAAAGTTTGTAAGGATGTATGGATGTATGGATGTTTGTTACTCTTTCACGTAAAAGCTACTGAACCGATTACAATGAAATTTAGCACACATACAGAGGGTAACATAGGATAGTTTTTACAAGTACATAATTATTGAATTTAATATGATTTTTGAATTTAAAACTAAGGAGCTGATATTCACTCAGCTGTTGTCAAATCTTTTTTATTTCTTACTTTTCCGTTTTTGAAGTCGGTTGTTTTTAACGTAGTTATTTTTATTAGTGAATATTAAGCTTTCCGTGCGATTAGTTTTTTGTGAAAATTAAGCTTTCCGTGCGATTAGAGCTTTTTGTGAAAATTAAGCTCTCCGTGCGATTAGAGCTTTTTTGTAAAAATTTAGCTTTCCGTGCGAATAGAGCTTTTTGTGAAAATTAAGCTCTCCATGCGATTAGAGCTTTTTGTGAAAATTAAGCTCTCCTTGCGATTAGAGCTTTTTGTGAAAATTAAGCTCTCCGTGCGATTAGAGCTTTTTGTGAAAATTAAACTCCGTGCGATTAGAGCTTTTTGTGAAAATTAAGCTCTCCGTGCGATTAGAGCTTTTTGTGAAAATTAAGCTCTTCTTGCGATTAGAGCTTTTTGTGAAAATTAAGCTCTCCGTGCGATGAGGGCTTTTAATGAAAACTAAGCTCTCCGTGCGATTAGAGCTTTTTTGTGAAAATTAAGCTTTCCGTGCGAATAGAGCTTTTTGTGAAAATTAAGCTCTCCATGGGATTAGAGCTTTTTGTGAAAATTAAGCTCTCCGTGCGATTAGAGCTTTTTTGTGAAAATTAAGCTTTCTGTGCGAATAGAGCTTTTAATGAAAATTAAACTCTCCATGGGATTAGAGCTTTAGGTGAAAATTAAGCTCTCCGTGCGATTAGAGCTTTTTGTGCAAATTAAGCTTTCAGTTCGATATGAGCTTTTTGTGAAAATTAAGCTCTCCGTGCGATTAGAGCTTTTTGTGAAAATTAAGCTCTCCGTGTGTCCATACTAATATTATAAATGCGAAAGTAACTCTGTCTGTCTGTCTGTTACTCAATCACGCGGCACGCCTGAACTACTGAACCAATTTGCATGAAATTTGGTATAGATATATTTTGACACTCGAGAAAGGACATAGGATAGGTTTTATCCCGGAAATCATACGGGAACGGGTTTTTCTCTGAAAACGCGGGCGAAGCCGCGGGTGAAAAGCTAGTTATTAATATGTCAGAGACAAGGTCGAGAGCGCCGTTATTAATTATTCTACATTTTGACTTGCACTTCAGATGCCAATGTCTCTTCATTAGTCACTATTTAGTTTTTCAGCATTATTACACTTATTTTTCAATGTCCTATAATTATTGCAGTTTGTTACTATGCTTTATGCATTATGCATAACATAATGATGCTTGGTTATGGTCAGGTATAATTTTAAATTAATTTTTTGATTGATTAATACTTTAATTAAATTTATTATCACATACATTTTTTCTAGATTTTCTACATTTCATACTTTTGTAATTTAAACATTTATACTAAGACTTTAAGTGTGCGATATACGCATACCATTTTAAATCGTTTTAATTAAATAAGTAAGTTAATTGGCTGCAAATAATATATAAAATTTATATATGATTGTTGACAGTTATTTGCTAAACAGCATAATTGATTTTACCTATATGTGAAAGAATTCATGGTGAAATAAATGAATTAACAACACGCTCCTGTAAGCTTTAGGGAATATTTTTTAACGATTTTGTCTTTTTCGTCAAATTGGCGAATTCATTGAAGCTTTTTTACAGTTTTTTTTAGAGTCAGTCAATCTATCTATCAATTTTATACATACGGGCGAACGTACGGCGTGCCGCCGCCGAGAGACCCCGGCGCGCCGCCGCCGCCGCCGGGTCACAGAAAAATTGGCGCCGAGTTCAAATTTTGCGCGCGAACCATGTGTCACGCACGCGTTGTTGTCTACAACGCGGCTAAAAAGACCCCATTTATCGTAGAACATCGGTTTAAGAGTAGGTACTCCCCTTAGTATATCGCTGAAAATCGGAATCCTCGGAGTTGAAATCTCAAGTGACGTTCAATTCCGTAGTCATTTGGAAGCGAAGGCTAAATTAGCCTCGAAAAAACTTGGTGTGCTCAGTAGATCGAGACAGTACTTCAAGCCGGCCCACCGACTTCAGCTGTACAAGGCTCAGGTGCGACCGCATATGGAGTACTGTTCTCATCTCTGGGCCGGAGCCCCACAGTATCAACTCCTTCCTCTTGACCGCATCCAACGTCGAGCAGCTCGAATTGTCGATGACCGTAGGCTTTCCGATAGGCTCGATCCTCTGTCAGTGCGAAGAGACGTTGCGTCTCTCTGTATACTGTACAAAATCTACTATGGGGAGTGCTCTGAGGAATTATTCCACCTTTTACCAGCCGCACAGTTCCACCACCGGACCACACGCCGTAAAAACCAGTTCCATCCGCACCATCTGGATGGTTGGCGCTCCACCACTGTCCGCTTCACCCGCAACTTCCTTCCGCGTACGGTGAAACTATGGAACGATTTGCCACCTGCGGTGTTCCCGAACAATAACGACATTGCGGCCTTCAAGAAAAGAGCTTATTTATCCA
Source organism: Colias eurytheme (assembly GCF_061535395.1). NCBI lineage: Eukaryota > Metazoa > Arthropoda > Insecta > Lepidoptera > Pieridae > Colias > Colias eurytheme. The sequence continues at coordinate 11,750,908 of NC_142983.1, forward strand.
TAAAAGGCCGGCAAAGCACCTGTAACACTTCTAGTGTTACAAGTGTTTATGGGCGGTGGTGACCACTTAACCTCAGGTGGCCCACAACTACTTGATTTTAATAAAAATATTTTTTTTATTAAACTTAAAGAGAGATTTTTCTACTGCCCGTCCACCCCCTAATAACTTTAAAAATAACTAGCCCACGCCGGCGACGCCGCGCCGCGCCGGGTGCCGCACCCGGCGCGCCGCCGCTGGGCTTTTGGATTGCGGCGCGGACCTCTAATGGTAATGAATAAACTCTATCTCTATTTCCAAGACTACAACTTATTAACAACAACATACTCTATCTCCATAAAAATTACATCATATTATAAGTGAGCGAGCACAGGCCACAGCGCACCGTTGACAGGCGGCTATAAGAGCCAGGCGGTCCGTGGCCGGCACGACACGGCACGACACGACACGATATCGCATGAGTAAGTGCGATACGCGATAGCCGATACGCTATGATATAATTAGCTGGCTCACGACGCCATTACCATACCGCGGTCTGATCCTATCGGGGCATGTGCTGCTGAACTCGCTTGCAACGAGTTGTTCATCATAAAGATATAACTGATATAAGGGCTTCATTTTGTTGTACTATGCTCAGATACAAAAAGGATGCTGTTAATTATTTATCTTTTAAAACAACTCTAAAGTCAACGAAAGTCAATCATGCCAAGGGGCCACATTCAATATATCTATTACGAGTACTAATTTATTGATTCAAAGTAGAATGTAGAGTTAGTCACGGGGACGTCAGAAATGTCACCACAGTCCACATGCAATTATAAAAATTTACATCGCGATACGAAGCTGTTGTCAGCAGACTATCTGTTGCTCGATATTGTCTCCTTTCCTTTCCTGTATTGTTCTGGGTAATGATAATCATCTTGAAATGTAAAATAGTTCAAGTATAACAAGGCCATCATAGAGTCGCAAATTTATTGCTAAGAGCCTTTCTAACAGGAAAAAATTTTCAAAAATTAACCAGCAGTTAGTTACGAAACCAAACTTACAATCTATTTATAAAACTAGCTCTGATTAAGTTTAACCAAGGTATAATCATTTGATCGTCGATTAGAGTGAATGCGTCCGCGTTGAGAGAGACAATCGCTTTCAAACGAAACGCAAAAAACTGCGAGATCACCGCGATTCATATTCAACTTGCGTGTTTGCATTTAGGTCTCGCGTACACGAGCGTTTCACACGCCGCGACTGAGACGCTTGTTTGATTTGCAGTTGAAAACTCTACTAGCGATTTCATCCTGTAAGATTTTATAAAAGAAAAAGTATCTAATAATTAACATGAAAATGTGTCAATAGGTACCGCAGGTACAGTCTTGTAAATAATAATTATTTTATTTTTATCTGTCTGCTTTGATTCTGTGTCATCGCTAGTCTATACCACGCTTAACATATACCGGACAATGAGTTACTTGAGTAAAAAAATCCTTCAATATTGTCAATATTATCATAACAAATCACGTGTATCTTATCACAAACGGATAGAGTTCAGAATCGTGGTGTATAATGTGATGTATTTGTGATGCGAGTCGCGGGCCGCACACCTGCGCGGGAGTGGGGCTGCGCATAGCAAGCAGATGCATTAGACTAATAAACTGCTTAGCGCGGGAATCAATGACTCACGAATGTGAGATTTATCTATATTTGTGAGGTTATTGATATAATTTGACAGTGAAAAGTTCACAGACGGTGTTTTGATGTGAATTTTCAATCAATGTTTCTCTACAACTCTACAGTTACCGAGTAAATTATTCTAAAGTTAAGAGTAGAAGGTATTATATCCCATGTTGCACTTATAATTAGAATTTCTTTCATTGATCCATTCTGCAACTTTTACTTGTTTTCATATCCAAAATCATACCAGCCATTCTAAGAAAGGTTGAATCCAAATTCCAAACACTAAAAAAGTAAATAATATCACATCATGATGCCTTAGAAGCTAATACATTTTTTTGCGTAAAAACTTCGCATTGATATAAGAGCTATATTAAGATATAAGATAAGTCTTAATACTATTATAAAGGCGAAAGTTTGTAAGTATGGATGTATGGATGTTTGTTACTCTTTCACGTAAAAACTACTGAACCGATTACAATGAAATTTAGCACACATATAGAGGGTAACTTGGATTAACACATAGGATAGGTTTTATCCCGGAAATCCCACGGGAACGGGAACTATGCGGGTTTTCCTTTGAAAACGCGGGCGAAGCCGCGGGCGGAAATCTAGTAACAGTATATTTTATCAAGGAAGCTCATATAAAGATTACAAGACATCACATAATTTATATATTATACAAACTTCCTTCAATAAAGTTTTATCATCCTGCATTTTTAATAATTAAAAAAAGTCTTGGTACATACATACATATTATAATTGTAGGTTTTATCTTAGCGTCAGTGATAAACTGATAACATCATCGTTACCTACTTATCTACTTAATATTTTTTAAACTTAAAGCTAAGAATTAAGAGAGGTTGTCTTGTCTCTAATTTGTGCTTTAATGAATAATTTGAGATTTGAATTAAAACAATATTTTACTAATTAATAGGTATCTGTTTCTTTGATGCCCTGATGATAGAGCTGATTTTAACAGCTTTTTTATGTAATTGGCAGTATTTTATTTTATTACAAATCAGTGACCAATCGTTTATGATTTTCAGAAAATTCATTTTCATGTAGCATATGCTGCATAGCTACGTACCCTTTGTAGAGCACTACACTGATCTAACTATGTATAATGTCTAATCTGAGTATTTTTTTTTTTCCTTTTGTTTTGTGTGGTGCTAAAGAAACATTCTTTCTCTCGTTCATTTCTGTTTATAATACACATATATGACATAACTAATCTCCTAATATTTTGCTAAAAATCAAAAGTGTTAAAAATCAAAAGTGCAAAACTTCACGCACAAAGCACCTGTATCTAATCTAACGATCTCATCAAGATTTTCCCATATCGCAAACATAATCCACGGCGGCAAGGCGATGAGGTAAGTGGGTTCGACCCCGGCCTTGCCCGATTCGGCGTCGGTCAATGTCTCTACACTTTGTATGCGCCTGCGCAGCTCCAACACTACACAGCGCTCCTTTTGTGGCACCTTTTGTAATTATTGTGTTTTGTAATTATACGAGATGTGGATGAACTATTTTAAATTGTCGTCACATTCAGATATGACGTACCTATTGGTAAAAAAAAAAACTTTGAACCAATCAAATATCGATAAATCTTTCCAATTAAGTCAAAATCAATTAATCAAATACAGGTAGGTATGAACCTAATTCATGCGAATTAACTGATTATTTCGTGAGCTAGCATACCGCATTTTTAGACGGGCTGATTGTATTAGTAAGCTTTATAAATAAAACAAAATCAAACAGTTATCATCTGTGTCAGAAATTTTATTACTTTTCTGTGACCTTCCTCAACAGAAATGTAGATAAATTTTGACAAAGATAATATTATACATTTATATTTCTTTTCTTTAATCGTAGCGTACATCAAAACAGTTCCATTTTCGTCTAATCATCATTTAATAATTGAACAGCCCAATTAATTCCACCACGCAATAACATCCGCATATACATAACCAAATCTTTAATAGCTGCCCAAAAGCGTCCCATAGCGTACCAGATCGGGCACAGGTGCGATTAGCGCGGCCACTGGGAGCTGACAACACTGGACAGCGCACACGTCGCGCATGGCAATGCGCAGCCAACAGGTGCGCTTCCGAGAGACGCTTCCTTCCCTGAAGTAGAGCCTTCCACGGTAGGGCTGCGCTTTTGGTACAGATTTATTTCTTTAAAACACAACCTTTTACCAGCCAAGGTTTTTTTTGTAATTTGATGACTTTTGTAGTGTTGAAAGGAAATGGTGATACGGACAGAAAGAAAAGCTATGCGATGAAGCAGTCCAGGATGACATTAAAAGTGGACCTTAATTTGTAGAGAAATAGTTTTCATGTTTCGTTATGTTAAAGAAGTACCTAAATAAGAATAAACGAGGGGAGTATCAGCGTCTTCTTTCATAAAAAAAATCAATGGTACGCCACAATACAATAAAAATGTCGGTAATCATTTTTAAATACAACTCTTTACTGACAAATAAAAACACACTGCTTTATATTTCAAGATGTGTGAGGCTAAAAAAACAGTCACATCTATTATAAGAAGTGTCATGTGGCAACCCTATCGGAAAGCTCTACTCCGCTATTGTCCGTGCGCACGCGCAGTCCATACACTCGACACTTTAAATTTAATATGTTCCGGTCGTACGCGGGCCGTGGGTTCGGATCCCGTCGCTTCTGTCTGTTTACTAATCGATGGGGATTTCTGAACTGATTGTAGTCAACAAACGGACGTGGTTTTATCATCTTGAAAAGTTTATCAGAAGATATTTTTTATTCTATTCTAAAATTGAGCACCCTTGTTATTTAAGTAATTAAATCTCTTACGACATTATTCTGAAACACTGCAACAGTTTGTGAAAAGTATGTATTCAATAATTACAGTGATTCATTAAATTTTGATGATGTCGAAACTAGATACCAATTATTTTACTGATAAAATATTACACTTTATAGGTAAAAATAAAAAATATTGTTTTTTTTAATAAAAGCATCCGCTACATTTTGCGAACTTCGATCAAAAATGGCTGCTAGCTTCATATAACTGTTTTCTTTATAGTTTTTAGATCAGTATTTATGCCCTTTCAGTCAACATTCTGTAAATCTGATACCTGTTACATATTATTGTAAAAACTTGTAGACGTCGATACCAGTATTTATGTAATGTTATGAAACATAACGCATTTCTTATTCCTAATAATCAGTTTGATAATTGACTTCTATATAATATATTTCATAAGTGGATGGCAGGATGCCTCTCACCCATCATTCTTTCTTTTTCACAATCTTTAATTATTTCAAATAGTCAATCATTCGCTGGCCAAAATATGCCCATGTACGGTGCTATAACTATCAAAAAATTCAAAGCCACGTATACAAAATCATCTCGAGCCGTTTTACATTACTCGTCATTCTTTAAAATAGATCCTTCAAATAGGTAAATCTTGTCACATATCAGAGTAAAACAAAAAACAATATATTGATGAGTTCCGCGTAATTCCGTGCGAGCTACATTGTTCGCACGTGGCTGATCGTTTCGTGGAACCCGCTTTTGGCTGACCTTTTTGCTTTTATGACCCTAGTTTGCTTTCCGGCTTTGTACATTGTTATTATTATATTAAAGCAGAATTGAAACTTTGATTGAAAACTCCTCGTAAATGTAAACTCTATTGTTTTTCTGATATTACTCATATGCCGTAAAATATTAAACTGAACTACATATCCAAATAAAATCAATACTAATGACAAACATATTTTGTCAGTTTGGTTCCGGGAACCAGACGCGTGACTCTCATCAATAATTATCAGAATAGATAATGTGTAAATTTATATGAAGTGTGGTGGATCATTAAATCACGCTACGACAAGCCAACGGCTTCCACTTACTTTGACGATTCTCTAAATTATCCACAATATGAATACCAAGTTGGTTTTTATTATCTTCATTACAAACTATTAGATCGTATCTCTTCTTAAACCTTTAGGGCTACAATACAATCACGATTAATATTCAATAGCATGTTATCAGAATTCGTGTTAATATAATCATTAGGAGTTAGTCATTACTGGTTAGTGTGTATGTGTGTGTTTACATTTAAATGACTGACTGTGCATAGTTTTATTAAAATTTCCACACTGATTAAATCTTAGCCACCCTTTATGCACTATAATAAGCAAACAATGTACCTACTCACAACACACAGGATCCATTGCTACACTGACTTGAAAATTCTCATCTCAATAACTTGACATAAACACGCACAAACAAGTGAACAAACACAATCTAATCTCAATAATCGCTCCATTTAAGGTGTGACCTACACACCGGCTTTCACCGCAGGAAAGCGCAAAAAACTGCAGCTTGGAGCCCGGAGACAGTTCCGTTACACCACTACACACCACTGACCTTTCGAGCGACCTCTGCGACATGCGCACACGCAAACTCACATTATTTCACGTTAATTGTGACGCCACCGAGCACCGGCGCCCGCACCATAACATAAATAACAGGTGCTTGTTAAGGACTTCATGAAAAGTTTCACCTTTACGTTACTAATTTTGCGTCAAAACACAGGCTAGAGTTAAAATAACCTAATGGTAAAAATAACATGAAAAATGAACATGTGTGCTTAAAAAGTGTTGATTGCACTGGTTTCGTAATACCGATCATAACCTAATTTCGAAAGCTCTGATATAAGATGTAGGGTAAAAGCCGGATAGTTGTGCCACTTTTCAAAAAAGCTATATTATGAAAAATTATGTACTTAATAAGAATAATGAAACATGTATATCAAAAGATAGGTCTTTAAACCATCATATTAGCCTATTTTATTAAACATAATTATTAACGGTTTTGAGTAAATCCTGTTTTATTTGACCTCTCAAATGAAGGATAGTTGCCTAATCTAGCGGATAGTTGCCTATCGTAAATAATACTTCAGAGGATACTTGCCTCGTGAGGGGATAGATGCCTCACAATATTTTTTTAAATAAAAACAAATTTATATCAATTCACTTAATCAGTCTTTATTATTTGTTTTGCTTTTTAATTAAGAACTAATCAACAGTATACATTTTTTTGCTATAAAACTATAACAATATAACAAAAATAGCCTCTAAATTAGTTATAATCACATATTAGTAAAATTATTGATATTTATCTTAAAGATAGAAGAAGAATATGGCAATCAACTTTGGCATTAATCATCAGAAGCGAGGGATTTCATCTTTCCACATCGCATGCAATACAGTTTCATCCATATTAAATATTCCATCTGGTTTAACCAGCAATTCATTCTCAGTTAAGACAGTAGCTAATAAGTAGATCAAAATATTTTGCAACGTCTTCTTGTTGAGACCCCTCGCTCTTTCAATTGATAAACCCTCAGCTTGCCTCAAAACTATTTCGGGATTTCTTTCCAGAAAGCTTTTTAACCATTGTGGCCCAGCCGTTATGCTTTAACCCCAAATTTTCGGCAAACTGGTAAGCTAGCTGACGAATTGTATTTCTTTCAGGAGGAAATCCTGCGTCTCCGAGCTTTAGTATATGAGTCACTAGTCTTTTTTCATTTTCAAAATCAAGGACAGGGTATTTTCCTGGAAGTTAAATAAAAAATTAGCGAAATGAATATTGTACCACGGAGATGCCTTATTACCAATAAAAACGCAATAATATTAATATTTGCTAGTGAAAGAATTTGTAGTTGCGGATAGTTGCCCCGAGAGCAACTATCCGCTCAAGTTTCTAAGGCGACTATCCTTTTTGATACGGATACTTGCCCTTTTTATTTGCGAAATAAATCAACAATATTTTGCAATAAAATGTAATTAACAGTATAATTTAAAGTCTAATGCACGCAAAGAAACATAAACTATATTGAAATCACAATTAGTAACAAAAATATTCAATACAAATGACTTACCAATATAGTTTCAACGACTATCGAAGTTTCACCGCGGAACAATTTCGCTCGCACAAATGAAACGCGTGCGTCTACACAAACGATTGACGTGGCACTGAGGTCTGCGGGAGGGGTACTTACAACTATAGTAAAGCGTTATTGCCACTAATGTCCGTAACATAGTGTATTCGAAACTGCGGCAAGTATCCCACTGGCGCAACTATCCGGCTTTTACCCTAATCTAATTTTTAAACCTCTGATACGTGATATAGAGTAGTGACCGTCTGACGATTATAAATAATACTACTTATAACTCACTACTTTTTACTAAAACGAAGTTTGAACTTTGAAGGTGTAAATGTTTAACCCCAGGTGTCATAATGTCTCTCACACGCATGTCCCTATTCCTTTGTTTCAGCTGCCGAGTGGCGAGTGATCAGGGAGCAGGTGACTCCACGATATCAGAGTGCTGTAAATATTAAATGTCTTTATAATTAAACAATGTATTGGAAGATACGCGAAGGCGGAAGGGTGGCAGGGCTGTCAGTCGTTTGAAAATTAATTTTAATGCAGCTTATTTTTATAAGCTACATTATTGCATTGATATTTTTTTTTGTTTTAGCTAATGGAAAATGATTATTTAATAAAGGACTGTTTATATCCTTCGTCGTTTCAATCATCTTCGAAGCCCTATATTTGTAAATAATTATGTTTTAAGATGATACAAGAAGAAAGTCACAGAAATATCCAAGATATTTTACTAGTCCCCTTTAATTAATTCTGTTGTAGAGCATTTGAAGTAAAGTTTTCCACCTGTGGCCAGCCCTGGGGGGCGGCGGGCGGCCGGGGGCGATCTTGTTTGCGGACCAGGCCTTTTGTTTACCGTAGAATGAAATGTTATTAGTTCTTAACAAATACCCCACATTCTTGTTCGGAATTGAACCGAATGCCTCCGCGGAACTTGTGTATGGGTCCTGTGATTTGTTTGCTCACCGAATATTATTGATTTAAAGAATTGCTTTCATGTTTCCATTGGACGCTTTGAAACTCGCAGTTTACAGCCGGATGTTTTGGGTTCGAGCCTCGAGCGAGACTGGGAGCAAGCTCCTACGGATACATTGAAATATTGAAACATGTAAGTACTTTACCTATTTTTTTCTAGTCGCTAATTGAAATAATCTGATAACATTGTTACATAAACCTAGACCAAAAAAATGATACCACAGTATAATATTGTAAATAGTCATACAAGTGCACTAGAGAATTACGAGTATAATGAGACGCATAAAGATATTAAAAATGTTTTATAAGTAATATTATTCTATAATTTTCTTGCGTCACATTGAGATCAATAATTTTCGACGCTATAGGAAGTATATTTCAAGCAAAATATTGTGAAAATTTGTTATCCAAAGCAGTGGCGAGTGGCTACTCCGGGATGTTAGTTAAATTGTGCGGACAGTGGTGGAGCCGTGTGGAAAATGATAGGGCCAGCCGCGCCCGACTGTGAAACTTGCTTACATCTGGGTTTTACACTTATAATCCGCCAAATAAATCGTATCCCTGTACAAAATGCTGCGTAGGGGCGCGAGTGTCCAACGATTTGTTATATCGAGTTTCAACTTTCCAGGGAACACTCTCGAATGATCCTTAACAGTTTTCCTTATAACTGGTTATCTATCAACAAAGAGTTTTGTTACATTCTCAAATATCTGTCGTATTACAATAGTCAATAATATACATAATACAATGTGTTGTAACTGTTTCGTTGTTTACGAAATTAAAATGAATGTCTATTATGCTCATAAGTCATAGGTATTGCAATTCATAACTTTTTTAGTATTTTAATTACGTCTGAACGTTTTGCACGCCTCATAAGCGAAGCGTTGAGGTGGGTACTACTGTCACTTCGCGCAAAACATCTGATTTTTCAAACTTAAAATGTCTTTATGTATCATACATTGCACTTGTAAGATAATACATACACACACATATTAAGAAAAAACACTATTTTTAACGTTCATGATATTTTTGATGTCATTTTTGTTATTTAAACTAGTTAAAAAACAGTTTAAAAAAGTTCTGTCTTGGACGTCCGTGTGTCTGTATGTGCGGATCCTTTTTCTTGTTAACACGATAGCGACCGAAATACTTTACTAATCGAGTCTTTTTTTTTCTCTTACGCTTGAGTATGCTCAGGAATAGAACCCTTTCATTTTTCAGGGTCTGATTCGATGTGGTTTAATTGTTATTAAATAAACAAAAATAAGAATTAATAAATATTTATTAAAAAAAAATTATGAGGCGTGCACTTTTGGATTTTCCAAATTATTTGTGGCTGCAACGGACATGAAATGTCACACGTTCTGATAAACTTTTTAAATTTAAATGCCCTTTAGTGAAATTCTAAAATATGTATGCACTGCCTATTAATGTTTCTTAGCATAGGCATAGACAAATAATGGCATAGGTTACGTACCTTCTGATGACAATGTGCTGCAATAATGTTATTATTATTTTTTTTTTACTTGAAATAGATAAACATTAACATTTATTATTAACATTTTTTCATTATAATATCTGTTCACAATTCATAACAGAGGAAGGTTTAAACTTCGTTACTTCACTTTTCTTTACATAATATCTAGGTACCTAAACCTTTTTGGAATCTCTGAGCTACGCGCCAGCTTATTTTCTAATAATGCTAACATTAAGTTAACTCTTGTTTTCTGAATGTTATATTCAACGGTCACGCCTGCATAATGATATTATGTTTACATAACCTATCTACTCTTACATTTGATCTATAGCTACATTATGTTATGTTCAAAATTGAATCATAAATAATAAATAATAATAATTAATATTATAGGACATTATTACACAAATCGACCTAGTCCCACAGTAAGCTCAATTAAGGCTTGTATATAATAAGACCCTGTTTACATACAGTGATGTAGGCAAATATCTTAGCTTGCAGCTTGTTATTGCCAATGGAGCTATTTAACCCGCGAAATTTAATCGCGAGTATTCATAGGTAAAAGTAATAAAATATAAAATTTGAACATGATGGTGTGCAATGAAATATCAATAGCAGGAGCGGCGAGCGGAAGCCGCTCGGCCTTATCGAGCCGCACAGCCGCCCGCCGCCCCGCCGCGCGAATTTACAATGCTCCCCCTCCCGCCCGCGTTCCAACTGATAATCGCCTCACCCACCACGGGAGAGAGCCGCTTTTCCCGCGCCGGGAAATCCTTTGCGAGTGTGCGTGAAATTTTCTCGCCTGTAAATTCTAATGCGAAGCGCGACGGCGATAAAAAATGAGTAGCTTGAACGTGAATACATTAGAGAGAGAGAAGGCGCGGAGGCGGCGCCTTCAGGGAGCCGCTCCTTTGTCGCTGAATACATACGTTTCAGCGCCTCGCTATGTGCGCTGTGTGCTGTGTGCGGTGCGCTGTGTGTGCGTGCAACTCATTATGTTATGACACTTTAAAGCTCGCTGAGAACCATAACAATAGACACGTACTTTCTTTAATTATTGTTTTGCGATAAGATGTAGCTCTATGCAGATGCTATCTTGTTGGGTTTATAGAAGTATATTGCATAGAAGATTCAGTAGATGAAATAATACCTAGGTACTGCTCACTTAAATTTATATGACGTGGTAATTATTATCTCATTTTATCGAAGAATCTAATCGTCAACAATAGAGCGATGGTCAAAGGCAGTAACATTGTGTAAATGTTATTGTAAATCATAATAAAGCAGACAGAATGGAAGGGGTTGCGTTAGACGGAATCTGTACGGGCTAGCCGTACATCCTGACCAAAAAGAGAGATGTATGGGCTGCTGATTGATATGATATGATATCCCATACACTCCTTTAGCTGATAAATTGATAGTTGATGGTTTGATGATGTAAAACAAGTTATTGCCTTTGATCACTTTATTGTTGATTGCTATAAACTAATGATGATAATATGATATTGATATATTTGATAGTTGATTGATAATGAGATTAATTGATATAGCGCGTACACCCCGAGCGCTTTACACGAGCCGCGAGCGCAGACCAACTGGGTGAAGATGTTATTGTCACCATAATGAAATAGGATCGTGTAAAGCGCTGAGTCAGGATGTACGGCTAGCCCGTACATGCTCCCAGGCCAAAAAGATGATATTGATGATGTGATAATGATCTAAAACTAAACAAGGTGATAAACAATAAGAACTTATATCTAATGATGATGATATTACAATATATGATCTTAAATGCTAAACACAGGGGGAGATTATACATTGAACATTGATAGAGTGTTGTTTGGGGAAGTGGACCGATCACACTTTTTGCTTTTTGCACTTTCACTATCACTTTTCACTAACACTTGTTGCTGCAATGGCGAGCCCTTAGCTCGCGCCACCGGCCCCAGCGGCCGCTGGAGAGGCGAGCCTCTGGCTCGCGTCGACGCCACCGGCGACTGCTGTAGTGGCGAGCCTCTAGCTCGCGCGGGAGACCCCTGCTGCTGTTGTTGAGACGGTGAGCCCCGTGCTCGCCGCCTTGCCCGCAGAATAAGATACCACCGATAACCAGTATGGTGACCATGGCGAGATAAATCATCGCATAATGATGTATATCGTGATAAGATATACCATCGATGACTGGATCAATCTTTTTGATGTTGTTAATTTGCTCTTCAATCTTGATAATATATTTTGATGTGATATTATTTGTACTCTCATCGGCTGGCAGGTCCGTTAATGATAAATTTACTAAATTATTGATAGGTGATAACCATGATGTGTTCATATCAGGTGTTATTTGCAATATATTGTTCTTCTTTCTATAAGTTTGAATATAAAATTCTGATGATTTTATCAAACAATTTTGATCAATTGATATGATTCCGGTGTTATTTAATTGGATGGCCATAAGTTTTTGTTCACATAATATCTTGTACTGGCAATTGTTGCAGCAAAAATAAAAGTATTTATTGGGCTTGTTGATTGAAACTAAAATATTCTTGCATTTATTCATAACAGTTAGACAGCTGTTGGAGTTTTCTGCTTTCTCACATAAGTATTTTTCGCTATTAAAATGATAAATAGGCTTGTTAATGCGACACAACATTGTCTCTATGTTTTGATTCTCACAAACATGTAATTCGATCTCTGATAGCATTATGAATGAGTCTTTCTTTATATTTAGCGCCAGGTATTCGCTAATAGGTACTATACTGATCATATTTTTTTCAAATTGTTTTGGAATAGCAATGACCTTGAGTAAATCATATGTATCTCTAGTGACTAGAGGTATTGATATTTCGAATATGAGAAACTTTTTTGATAATCTAGCTTTGATCTTTAGCAATTTATAAATACTTGATGGATTCGTGGGGTCAGTGGGTAGTGATAAATCTTTTGATAATTGGGATGATATTATGTTCAACTCTTCCTGCAGTTGCTTGGGGGTTAAAAAGTGAATGTTATATTTTCCATTAAATATATCTGTGATAGTTTCTAATAGATAACCTTGAATGCTTTTAAGTTTAATTAAAATATTATTAACGATTATCGCTGTCATAGTAAATTCACTGATATAGGTGTTGTTTTGCATCTCCGACTGCAATACGCCCATTGCAATGTCGATTTCATTTAACTTTTTGGTAACGCTTTTATGATGATTTTGCATAACTGATTCAATTCTTTTGATAAGATTAAATTCCGCTTCTACAACGGAAGTTTGATTTTTCCATAAACTAGCCATGTGCCGCTGATTTACTTTAATTAATTCGATATCTTTCTCGTACTGTTCGGCAAAGTTACTATCGAGTATTCCAAACAACTGATTAGCGACGTAACCTACACCGTTGATAAGGCCGCGCCGTCTGCGCGCGTGCCCGTCCAGACGCTGATCTAGCAACAATCTATTGTAATGTTGTAGCTCGGAGTACTCGTGATTTAATTGATACATGATACTTTCGCACTGTGAATGTTGTTTTATCTTAACACAGATGGTTTCTAAGTATTCTAAATACTTGCGAGACGCCATGTCGCCATGCCAATACGGGTTCATGTCGTAGTAAACAATGAGTCTCCAGTCATCTGTTATTAAATGCATTCTTGCAATGTCGTCGAAAAATAAACTTGTATTATTTTGTAGCGGAGTGATATTATATGAGGCGATTGTGTTTGTAAATAATGTCATAAAAAATAGAAGAATTGTTGTTGCGACGGTTGCAAAATTGTATTTTTGATTTCTCCTTCTCGTGGTTGTATGATTGTTTGATACTGTTTCTTCTTGATTGACGGGTAAAATTGATAACTTTATGATAGGTCTTTTGATATATCCATTTTTAGTTTTTAATGTGACCACACGCACGTAGCCATCACTACCAGGATGCAACTCCACCACTCGCCCTAAAGGCCATTTTCCTGCGGGAAGATTGCTGTCGTGAATGATTACAATGTCATTTAATTTGATATTATCTTTTGATTGTCTCCACTTGCTTCTCGTTGATAAATTTATTAAATATTCATGTTGCCACCTCTTCCATATGTCTTGAAATATTTTTTGTGCTAAATGTAATCTTGTTCGTAGATCTCTCTCTGTTTCATATATTGATAATACTGGACCACTGGCTAGAAAATGTGATGGTGTCAAATAATCGAGCTCCTCGGAGTCTTCTGTTAAAGCACAGAGTGGCCTTGAATTTAAGCAAGCCTCCAGCTGAGCTAGTATTGTACTATATTCTTCGTGTGTTAATCGTTGCTCGCCAACCACCCTCTTAAGGTGAAATTTGAGACTTTTGACGGCTGCTTCACTAAGACCGCTCGCTGAAGGCCAAGATGGGGCATTAAAATGCCATGTTATGCCCATATCCGCCACCTCTGATTGAAATTGTGTGTTAAATATTTTGAGTATTTCATCGTATTCTTGCTGTAATATTTTATTTGCTCCTATGAAATTAGTGCCGTTATCACTGTAGATGTGACCAGGCTTACCCCTGCGAGCTGACATTCTACGCAGGGCTGATATAAAACTTGCACTTGATAAATCTGATACCAGTTCCAGGTGTACAGCCTTGGTGGCCATACAAGTAAATACTGCAATGTAACCTTTTGTTGTCTTGATACCTCTTCCAGCGTTTGATTTGATAAATACATGACCTGTATAGTCGACTCCCACGTTGTAGAAGGGTCTTGATGGGTTTACTCTAGCAGCTGGTAAATCTCCCATAATTTGATGATGCTTGGTGGGATTATGTCTCCTACATTTGATACATTGTCGGACTATCTTTTTAACAGCCCTATAGCCACCCATAATCCAATATTTCTGCCTCAAATATGATGATGTTAGCCTAGCACCTCCATGATAAGTAGATTGGTGTGCTTCATTAATTAATAATTTCGAGAGACGACTGTTATTCGGTATGATGATAGGATTTTTCATGTCAGGGTCAAGGTAAGCATGTCGCAGCCTTCCCCCTACTCTGATGATTTGTTGTTGATCGATATAAGGATTTAATTCACACAATTTACTTTTCCTATGTATATTATTACCACTTCTTAAATCTGATATTTCCCTTTCAAATGATAACTGTTGAATATTTCTGATAATAAGCAATGTTGCACGTTTCAATTCCTCCACTGATAAATAACTTTGATATTTATTTTTGTTGTTGGTGAATCTACACATCCATGCAACAATTCGCACAGCCTTACGGAATGTGCTGTGTTTTGATAATATATCTAGTATGATAGAATTATTATGATGATTTGTTACCGCAGCGGTAACTTGTTTTGATACTTTCAACTCTTGATCTGTTGAATATATTGTGACCTTATTATTTTGATCACTAAATGTTGATAGCCACTTGGGGCCTTGCCACCACAAAGAATGATCCTTCAATTGTGATGCTGATAAACCTCGACTTGCACAGTCAGCAGGATTTTCTTCTGATTTGACATACCGCCAGCAATCTGGAGGCATGACCTTCGTTATTTGCTGCACTCTGTTTGCCACAAACGTTTTCCATCTAGCTGCATCTCCATTTAACCAACCTAAAACTACTGTACTGTCAACCCATCCATACATTTTGATATCATGATCCTTAAAATATTCCTTAACCTTATTCATTAATTTTGATAAAAGTAATGCTCCACTTAATTCTAATCTAGGTAATGTAACGACCTTGCTAGTGGGCACAAGTCTCGTTTTTCCAACCAATAATGTTATATGTGAATCTTCACCTTTATTTACACGGCAATATATAACACATGCATATGCTTTCATAGACGAGTCACAGAACCCATGTAACTCGATACTATCGCAATTACGGGTGTGAATCCAGCGTGGTAGTTTTATATCTTTGATCACGCTAATATCGTTTCTAACTTTGATCCATTCCTTATATATTTCTTCTGGTATTTGATCATCCCATCCTATATGCGCCGCCCATATTTGTTGAAAAATAATTTTTAATTTTGTTGATAACGGTGATAGCCATCCGATAGGGTCGAATAATTTTGATATGTCTGATAAAAGCATTCTTTTTGTTATTTTTGATGATTTCAAGGGTTCTAGTTGCGAATGAAATGTAAAAATATCTTCTTCGGGATTCCAGCCTAATCCTAGCGTTTTTGTTGTTTCTGATTGTTTAAAACTAAAATCACTAGAATTGATATTGGATTCTTTTATATTTTGTGATAATTCCGTAGTATTTGATTTCCACTTACGTAAGTTAAAGCCACTTGATTGCAATAACTTAATTAAATCGTTTTGTAATATCTTAGCTTCCTCTATGGAATGACAACCGTGTATGACGTCATCCATATAAAATGAGTTCTCTAAGACTTCGATTGCGGAGCTATGTAAATAATTATTTATCTCATCACTAGCCAGCTGTTTTAAGGTCATCATAGCTAGGAATGGAGCTGCTTTCGTACCATAAGTAACCGTCGTGAGTTGATATTCACGAATAGGTTCCGAAGTAGAGTCCCGCCATACTATTTTTAATAATTTCTGATCTTCCGGGTGTAGCCAAATTTGACGAAACATTTTTTCTATGTCCGCAGTAAAAGCAAATTGATATTGTCTCCATTTAATGATTAAAGACTGTAAATCTTGTTGAAGATTCGGACCTTTTTGCATAAGGTCATTTAAACTGTATCCTGATGAAGTTTTGCATGATGCATTGAACACAACTCGAAATTTCGAGTTTATGTCGCTATCTGTACGCACGCAATGATGAGTATTGAAACACTCTGGCTTAGACGTATTAGAGGCCGGTATCATATGACCCATTGAGTGATAATCTTGCATAAATAATTTATATTGTGTATGAATGTTATTGTTTTTGATAAATTTCTTTTCTAACGATTTAAATTGCGCTACAGCCTTGAATTTTGACTCTCCTAATTTTTCCGAATAATTGTTATGCATTGGAAGACGAACCTCGTAACGGCCATCTTCCCGCCTTGTTGTTGTATTTTTGTAGTAGTTGATACATTGTTGATCTTCGGTTGATAATTGCGACTCCTCAATGATATCCTCGATTTCCCAAAATTTTTGAATTTCTTCCAAATTATTGATGACGACGTTGCATTGTAAAGTTTTCACGCTACCTATCAAAATCCAACCCAGCTGTGTGTTTTGTGCTATAGGCATATTATTATTACCTTTACAAATTCCTTCCATAACAATTAATGAATAAATATCTGCCCCTAATAGCAAGTCCACCGGGCGACTTATATTGAAGTCGGGATCGGCTAATTTGATATTGTTGATATACGGCCAAAATGGCTTCGAAAAAGTGCTATTAGGCAGGTTATTCACTAGGTTTTTCATGATATATGCTTCCGTTTCAAATTTAAAATGATTGTTAATTGATGCACATGTGATTGATATGACACCCTTGCAATTGCTCTCCTTGATACCGACACCTGATATTACACCACGGCATTGTTGTCGAGGTTGTCCTAAAATTTGAGCAGCGTGTTCTGTGATAAGTGAGGTTTGAGAACCTTGATCAATTAAAGCCCGCATTTTGATAAATGACCCGTCGTTTGCTTGTACTTTTAATATGGCTGTCGCTAAAAGAATCTCAGGTGTTTCACGTTGCATCGAAACGTGAGCATTCCTCTGCACCTGTTGCGGCTCATGTTTTTGATAACCCTGGCTTGCTATTTTCGAAGAACTAGGAATGGAAATCTCATACGCCTCGTGTATGATAGTATTATGCTTCCCATGGCATTTCAAACATCTTTTTTCAGAAAAACATGGTTTACCATTGTGTGAATAGAGGCAACTTTCGCATACACCCAATCTTGTAACCGTGCCGCGTCTTGTTGGCGGTGTCATATTCAAAAACTTATTACAGTAAAACAGACAATGCTCGTTGGTTTTGCAAAGTTCGCATTTATGATGTTTCTGCGAACTGATGGGAACTGATGGGTCTTCTTGTTTGCGATTTTGATGGGAATGGGAAATAAATTTATTGCTTGTGGGAAACGATGTCTTGATAAAATTTTTGTTTAATTTATAAAATGGTTGATATGAATTCTTGATCTCAGGTTTCTTTTTTAATGACTCTAATGATGTAAATTTGTTCTCCAAAAATGTTAAAAACTCTTTTAATGTTGCTAATTCTCGAGGCTGTTTTAAAGCATTGATATATGCGTTATGCGTCTCGGAGTCCAATTTCTGGGCGATTAAATGTACGATTAATGGATCCCACGATCCTACGTCGACACCTAAGTTTTTGATAGCGTTGATAGTTTCTATGGTCGTATCATGTATCCGTTTGATATGATTTAATGATGTTTGTTGAGCGACAGGTATATTCATTAAAATATCAATATGCGAACGGAAAATTAATGATTTGTTATTATACCGATTATTAAGTATATCCCAGCATATTAAATAATTATCCGAGGTTATTGGTAGATGCTGAACAAGCCTTTCAGCTTCTCCTCTAACTTTTGTTTTCAAGAATTGCATTTTTTGCGCCGATGATAATGATGGATTGTCGTGAATTGTTTCTTTAAATACATCTTTAAAAGAGCACCACTGATGATAATTACCACTAAATACTGGTATTTCTATATGTGGTGTAGATTGTTCCCTATGTGATATAGACCATAATTTTTTGTTAAGCGATTTGATGATATCGTTATATTTTTGTTCATATGATAAAAAGGTATTCTCGTATTCCGAGTTTCTACCCCCAAGCTCACTGTCCAACTCCCAATGGAGAGAGTCTATTAGAGACCAGCGCGACTGTATTGATTTTAATAAATGATCGAATTCCCACTTTTCGTTAACATCATCCAAAATGATATTTGATATTGTATGATCAAAAGCCTTAAAATAACTTATCTGTCTACGAATCATTTCGTCCGTTTTGCTACTAATTTTTTGATCAGTTAGTACCTTAGAAGATGACTGAGATTGAGAGGTCCCTGGGACACCGAGAGGTTTAGCAGGTTGTAATAACGGTGTCTTAGGCCTTTCCTCTTTGCCTTGATTATAATTAGAAATTACTCCCCTGATATATTTATATCTATCTTGCGCTAACTCAAACTCATTATTTTCAAAATAACTATGAGATCTTATGACCTCGATATTACATAAAGCATTATGATTCTCTTGATATTCGTGCCAGTGTCTATCTAGCACATCCAACCTTCTTTTTATATAATCGAAGGTTTTCCTATCCGCACCATCCTTTTTAAAATTACTATAAATGTTTTCGATGGTATTTGATAGTTGTTGTTGATTTTGAAGCAAATCTTCGGCGTTAGACATGATAAAAAATTTAAAGACTCACTGCTTGATACTAATCCTCACTTGTGAACACTAACACTGATCACACACACAATATGTCCACACGCGAGGTCCAAGGCTGCGAAGGACCAAAAAGAGAGTCCTTATGATGATTAAAATGATATTTATTTTTCGCTCGAAGGACCAAAAAGAGAGATGTTTCTACGAAATCAAATTGATAACCAGTATGGTGACCATGGCGAGATAAATCATCGCATAATGATGTATATCGTGATAAGATATACCATCGATGACTGGATCAATCTTTTTGATGTTGTTAATTTGCTCTTCAATCTTGATAATATATTTTGATGTGATATTATTTGTACTCTCATCGGCTGGCAGGTCCGTTAATGATAAATTTACTAAATTATTGATAGGTGATAACCATGATGTGTTCATATCAGGTGTTATTTGCAATATATTGTTCTTCTTTCTATAAGTTTGAATATAAAATTCTGATGATTTTATCAAACAATTTTGATCAATTGATATGATTCCGGTGTTATTTAATTGGATGGCCATAAGTTTTTGTTCACATAATATCTTGTACTGGCAATTGTTGCAGCAAAAATAAAAGTATTTATTGGGCTTGTTGATTGAAACTAAAATATTCTTGCATTTATTCATAACAGTTAGACAGCTGTTGGAGTTTTCTGCTTTCTCACATAAGTATTTTTCGCTATTAAAATGATAAATAGGCTTGTTAATGCGACACAACATTGTCTCTATGTTTTGATTCTCACAAACATGTAATTCGATCTCTGATAGCATTATGAATGAGTCTTTCTTTATATTTAGCGCCAGGTATTCGCTAATAGGTACTATACTGATCATATTTTTTTCAAATTGTTTTGGAATAGCAATGACCTTGAGTAAATCATATGTATCTCTAGTGACTAGAGGTATTGATATTTCGAATATGAGAAACTTTTTTGATAATCTAGCTTTGATCTTTAGCAATTTATAAATACTTGATGGATTCGTGGGGTCAGTGGGTAGTGATAAATCTTTTGATAATTGGGATGATATTATGTTCAACTCTTCCTGCAGTTGCTTGGGGGTTAAAAAGTGAATGTTATATTTTCCATTAAATATATCTGTGATAGTTTCTAATAGATAACCTTGAATGCTTTTAAGTTTAATTAAAATATTATTAACGATTATCGCTGTCATAGTAAATTCACTGATATAGGTGTTGTTTTGCATCTCCGACTGCAATACGCCCATTGCAATGTCGATTTCATTTAACTTTTTGGTAACGCTTTTATGATGATTTTGCATAACTGATTCAATTCTTTTGATAAGATTAAATTCCGCTTCTACAACGGAAGTTTGATTTTTCCATAAACTAGCCATGTGCCGCTGATTTACTTTAATTAATTCGATATCTTTCTCGTACTGTTCGGCAAAGTTACTATCGAGTATTCCAAACAACTGATTAGCGACGTAACCTACACCGTTGATAAGGCCGCGCCGTCTGCGCGCGTGCCCGTCCAGACGCTGATCTAGCAACAATCTATTGTAATGTTGTAGCTCGGAGTACTCGTGATTTAATTGATACATGATACTTTCGCACTGTGAATGTTGTTTTATCTTAACACAGATGGTTTCTAAGTATTCTAAATACTTGCGAGACGCCATGTCGCCATGCCAATACGGGTTCATGTCGTAGTAAACAATGAGTCTCCAGTCATCTGTTATTAAATGCATTCTTGCAATGTCGTCGAAAAATAAACTTGTATTATTTTGTAGCGGAGTGATATTATATGAGGCGATTGTGTTTGTAAATAATGTCATAAAAAATAGAAGAATTGTTGTTGCGACGGTTGCAAAATTGTATTTTTGATTTCTCCTTCTCGTGGTTGTATGATTGTTTGATACTGTTTCTTCTTGATTGACGGGTAAAATTGATAACTTTATGATAGGTCTTTTGATATATCCATTTTTAGTTTTTAATGTGACCACACGCACGTAGCCATCACTACCAGGATGCAACTCCACCACTCGCCCTAAAGGCCATTTTCCTGCGGGAAGATTGCTGTCGTGAATGATTACAATGTCATTTAATTTGATATTATCTTTTGATTGTCTCCACTTGCTTCTCGTTGATAAATTTATTAAATATTCATGTTGCCACCTCTTCCATATGTCTTGAAATATTTTTTGTGCTAAATGTAATCTTGTTCGTAGATCTCTCTCTGTTTCATATATTGATAATACTGGACCACTGGCTAGAAAATGTGATGGTGTCAAATAATCGAGCTCCTCGGAGTCTTCTGTTAAAGCACAGAGTGGCCTTGAATTTAAGCAAGCCTCCAGCTGAGCTAGTATTGTACTATATTCTTCGTGTGTTAATCGTTGCTCGCCAACCACCCTCTTAAGGTGAAATTTGAGACTTTTGACGGCTGCTTCACTAAGACCGCTCGCTGAAGGCCAAGATGGGGCATTAAAATGCCATGTTATGCCCATATCCGCCACCTCTGATTGAAATTGTGTGTTAAATATTTTGAGTATTTCATCGTATTCTTGCTGTAATATTTTATTTGCTCCTATGAAATTAGTGCCGTTATCACTGTAGATGTGACCAGGCTTACCCCTGCGAGCTGACATTCTACGCAGGGCTGATATAAAACTTGCACTTGATAAATCTGATACCAGTTCCAGGTGTACAGCCTTGGTGGCCATACAAGTAAATACTGCAATGTAACCTTTTGTTGTCTTGATACCTCTTCCAGCGTTTGATTTGATAAATACATGACCTGTATAGTCGACTCCCACGTTGTAGAAGGGTCTTGATGGGTTTACTCTAGCAGCTGGTAAATCTCCCATAATTTGATGATGCTTGGTGGGATTATGTCTCCTACATTTGATACATTGTCGGACTATCTTTTTAACAGCCCTATAGCCACCCATAATCCAATATTTCTGCCTCAAATATGATGATGTTAGCCTAGCACCTCCATGATAAGTAGATTGGTGTGCTTCATTAATTAATAATTTCGAGAGACGACTGTTATTCGGTATGATGATAGGATTTTTCATGTCAGGGTCAAGGTAAGCATGTCGCAGCCTTCCCCCTACTCTGATGATTTGTTGTTGATCGATATAAGGATTTAATTCACACAATTTACTTTTCCTATGTATATTATTACCACTTCTTAAATCTGATATTTCCCTTTCAAATGATAACTGTTGAATATTTCTGATAATAAGCAATGTTGCACGTTTCAATTCCTCCACTGATAAATAACTTTGATATTTATTTTTGTTGTTGGTGAATCTACACATCCATGCAACAATTCGCACAGCCTTACGGAATGTGCTGTGTTTTGATAATATATCTAGTATGATAGAATTATTATGATGATTTGTTACCGCAGCGGTAACTTGTTTTGATACTTTCAACTCTTGATCTGTTGAATATATTGTGACCTTATTATTTTGATCACTAAATGTTGATAGCCACTTGGGGCCTTGCCACCACAAAGAATGATCCTTCAATTGTGATGCTGATAAACCTCGACTTGCACAGTCAGCAGGATTTTCTTCTGATTTGACATACCGCCAGCAATCTGGAGGCATGACCTTCGTTATTTGCTGCACTCTGTTTGCCACAAACGTTTTCCATCTAGCTGCATCTCCATTTAACCAACCTAAAACTACTGTACTGTCAACCCATCCATACATTTTGATATCATGATCCTTAAAATATTCCTTAACCTTATTCATTAATTTTGATAAAAGTAATGCTCCACTTAATTCTAATCTAGGTAATGTAACGACCTTGCTAGTGGGCACAAGTCTCGTTTTTCCAACCAATAATGTTATATGTGAATCTTCACCTTTATTTACACGGCAATATATAACACATGCATATGCTTTCATAGACGAGTCACAGAACCCATGTAACTCGATACTATCGCAATTACGGGTGTGAATCCAGCGTGGTAGTTTTATATCTTTGATCACGCTAATATCGTTTCTAACTTTGATCCATTCCTTATATATTTCTTCTGGTATTTGATCATCCCATCCTATATGCGCCGCCCATATTTGTTGAAAAATAATTTTTAATTTTGTTGATAACGGTGATAGCCATCCGATAGGGTCGAATAATTTTGATATGTCTGATAAAAGCATTCTTTTTGTTATTTTTGATGATTTCAAGGGTTCTAGTTGCGAATGAAATGTAAAAATATCTTCTTCGGGATTCCAGCCTAATCCTAGCGTTTTTGTTGTTTCTGATTGTTTAAAACTAAAATCACTAGAATTGATATTGGATTCTTTTATATTTTGTGATAATTCCGTAGTATTTGATTTCAATCAATATATTTATAATCCGGCTCGAAGGACCAGGGGTGTACGCGCTATATCAATTAATCTCATTATCAATCAACTATCAAATATATCAATATCATATTATCATCATTAGTTTATAGCAATCAACAATAAAGTGATCAAAGGCAATAACTTGTTTTACATCATCAAACCATCAACTATCAATTTATCAGCTAAAGGAGTGTATGGGATATCATATCATATCAATCAGCAGCCCATACATCTCTCTTTTTGGTCCTTCGAGCGAAAAATAAATATCATTTTAATCATCATAAGGACTCTCTTTTTGGTCCTTCGCAGCCTTGGACCTCGCGTGTGGACATATTGTGTGTGTGATCAGTGTTGTGTTAGTGTTCACAAGTGAGGATTAGTATCAAGCAGTGAGTCTTTAAATTTTTTATCATGTCTAACGCCGAAGATTTGCTTCAAAATCAACAACAACTATCAAATACTTTCGAAAACATTTATAGTAATTTTAAAAAGGATGGTGCGGATAGGAAAACCTTCGATTATATAAAAAGAAGGTTGGATGTGCTAGATAGACACTGGCACGAATATCAAGAGAATCATAATGCTTTATGTAATATCGAGGTCATAAGATCTCATAGTTATTTTGAAAATAATGAGTTTGAGTTAGCGCAAGATAGATATAAATATATCAGGGGAGTAATTTCTAATTATAATCAAGGCAAAGAGGAAAGGCCTAAGACACCGTTATTACAACCTGCTAAACCTCTCGGTGTCCCAGGGACCTCTCAATCTCAGTCATCTTCTAAGGTACTAACTGATCAAATAATAAGTAGCAAAACTGACGAAATGATTCGTAGACAGATAAGTTATTTTAAGGCTTTTGATCATACAATATCAAATATCATTTTGGATGATGTTAACGAAAAGTGGGAATTCGATCATTTATTAAAATCAATACAGTCGCGCTGGTCTCTAATAGACTCTCTCCATTGGGAGTTGGACAGTGAGCTTGGGGGTAGAAACTCGGAATACGAGAATACCTTTTTATCATATGAACAAAAATATAACGATATCATCAAATCGCTTAACAAAAAATTATGGTCTATATCACATAGGGAACAATCTACACCACATATAGAAATACCAGTATTTAGTGGTAATTATCATCAGTGGTGCTCTTTTAAAGATGTATTTAAAGAAACAATTCACGACAATCCATCATTATCATCGGCGCAAAAAATGCAATTCTTGAAAACAAAAGTTAGAGGAGAAGCTGAAAGGCTTGTTCAGCATCTACCAATAACCTCGGATAATTATTTAATATGCTGGGATATACTTAATAATCGGTATAATAACAAATCATTAATTTTCCGTTCGCATATTGATACTTTATTGAATATACCTGTCGCTCAACAAACATCATTAAATCATATCAAACGGATACATGATACGACCATAGAAACTATCAACGCTATCAAAAACTTAGGTGTCGACGTAGGATCGTGGGATCCATTAATCGTACATTTAATTGCCCAGAAATTGGACTCCGAGACGCATAACGCATATATCAATGCTTTAAAACAGCCTCGAGAATTAGCAACATTAAAAGAGTTTTTAACATTTTTGGAGAACAAATTTACATCATTAGAGTCATTAAAAAAGAAACCTGAGATCAAGAATTCATATCAACCATTTTATAAATTAAACAAAAATTTTATCAAGACATCGTTTCCCACAAGCAATAAATTTATTTCCCATTCCCATCAAAATCGCAAACAAGAAGACCCATCAGTTCCCATCAGTTCGCAGAAACATCATAAATGCGAACTTTGCAAAACCAACGAGCATTGTCTGTTTTACTGTAATAAGTTTTTGAATATGACACCGCCAACAAGACGCGGCACGGTTACAAGATTGGGTGTATGCGAAAGTTGCCTCTATTCACACAATGGTAAACCATGTTTTTCTGAAAAAAGATGTTTGAAATGCCATGGGAAGCATAATACTATCATACACGAGGCGTATGAGATTTCCATACCTAGTTCTTCGAAAATAGCAAGCCAGGGTTATCAAAAACATGAGCCGCAACAGGTGCAGAGGAATGCTCACGTTTCAATGCAACGTGAAACACCTGAGATTCTTTTAGCGACAGCCATATTAAAAGTACAAGCAAACGACGGGTCATTTATCAAAATGCGGGCTTTAATTGATCAAGGTTCTCAAACCTCACTTATCACAGAACACGCTGCTCAAATTTTAGGACAACCTCGACAACAATGCCGTGGTGTAATATCAGGTGTCGGTATCAAGGAGAGCAATTGCAAGGGTGTCATATCAATCACATGTGCATCAATTAACAATCATTTTCAATTTGAAACGGAAGCATATATCATGAAAAACCTAGTGAATAACCTGCCTAATAGCACTTTTTCGAAGCCATTTTTGCCGTATATCAACAATATCAAATTAGCCGATCCCGACTTCAATATAAGTCGCCCGGTGGACTTGCTATTAGGGGCAGATATTTATTCATTAATTGTTATGGAAGGAATTTGTAAAGGTAATAATAATATGCCTATAGCACAAAACACACAGCTGGGTTGGATTTTGATAGGTAGCGTGAAAACTTTACAATGCAACGTCGTCATCAATAATTTGGAAGAAATTCAAAAATTTTGGGAAATCGAGGATATCATTGAGGAGTCGCAATTATCAACCGAAGATCAACAATGTATCAACTACTACAAAAATACAACAACAAGGCGGGAAGATGGCCGTTACGAGGTTCGTCTTCCAATGCATAACAATTATTCGGAAAAATTAGGAGAGTCAAAATTCAAGGCTGTAGCGCAATTTAAATCGTTAGAAAAGAGATTTATCAAAAACAATAACATTCATACACAATATAAATTATTTATGCAAGATTATCACTCAATGTGTCATATGATACCGGCCTCTAATACGTCTGAGCCAGAGTGTTTCAATACTCATCATTGCGTGCGTACAGATAGCGACATAAATTCGAAATTTCGAGTTGTGTTCAATGCATCATGCAAAACTTCATCAGGATACAGTTTAAATGACCTTATGCAAAAAGGTCCGAATCTTCAACAAGATTTACAGTCTTTAATCATTAAATGGAGACAATATCAATTTGCTTTTACTGCGGACATAGAAAAAATGTTTCGTCAAATTTGGCTACACCCGGAAGATCAGAAATTATTAAAAATAGTATGGCGGGACTCTACTTCGGAACCTATTCGTGAATATCAACTCACGACGGTTACTTATGGTACGAAAGCAGCTCCATTCCTAGCTATGATGACCTTAAAACAGCTGGCTAGTGATGAGATAAATAATTATTTACATAGCTCCGCAATCGAAGTCTTAGAGAACTCATTTTATATGGATGACGTCATACACGGTTGTCATTCCATAGAGGAAGCTAAGATATTACAAAACGATTTAATTAAGTTATTGCAATCAAGTGGCTTTAACTTACGTAAGTGGAAATCAAATACTACGGAATTATCACAAAATATAAAAGAATCCAATATCAATTCTAGTGATTTTAGTTTTAAACAATCAGAAACAACAAAAACGCTAGGATTAGGCTGGAATCCCGAAGAAGATATTTTTACATTTCATTCGCAACTAGAACCCTTGAAATCATCAAAAATAACAAAAAGAATGCTTTTATCAGACATATCAAAATTATTCGACCCTATCGGATGGCTATCACCGTTATCAACAAAATTAAAAATTATTTTTCAACAAATATGGGCGGCGCATATAGGATGGGATGATCAAATACCAGAAGAAATATATAAGGAATGGATCAAAGTTAGAAACGATATTAGCGTGATCAAAGATATAAAACTACCACGCTGGATTCACACCCGTAATTGCGATAGTATCGAGTTACATGGGTTCTGTGACTCGTCTATGAAAGCATATGCATGTGTTATATATTGCCGTGTAAATAAAGGTGAAGATTCACATATAACATTATTGGTTGGAAAAACGAGACTTGTGCCCACTAGCAAGGTCGTTACATTACCTAGATTAGAATTAAGTGGAGCATTACTTTTATCAAAATTAATGAATAAGGTTAAGGAATATTTTAAGGATCATGATATCAAAATGTATGGATGGGTTGACAGTACAGTAGTTTTAGGTTGGTTAAATGGAGATGCAGCTAGATGGAAAACGTTTGTGGCAAACAGAGTGCAGCAAATAACGAAGGTCATGCCTCCAGATTGCTGGCGGTATGTCAAATCAGAAGAAAATCCTGCTGACTGTGCAAGTCGAGGTTTATCAGCATCACAATTGAAGGATCATTCTTTGTGGTGGCAAGGCCCCAAGTGGCTATCAACATTTAGTGATCAAAATAATAAGGTCACAATATATTCAACAGATCAAGAGTTGAAAGTATCAAAACAAGTTACCGCTGCGGTAACAAATCATCATAATAATTCTATCATACTAGATATATTATCAAAACACAGCACATTCCGTAAGGCTGTGCGAATTGTTGCATGGATGTGTAGATTCACCAACAACAAAAATAAATATCAAAGTTATTTATCAGTGGAGGAATTGAAACGTGCAACATTGCTTATTATCAGAAATATTCAACAGTTATCATTTGAAAGGGAAATATCAGATTTAAGAAGTGGTAATAATATACATAGGAAAAGTAAATTGTGTGAATTAAATCCTTATATCGATCAACAACAAATCATCAGAGTAGGGGGAAGGCTGCGACATGCTTACCTTGACCCTGACATGAAAAATCCTATCATCATACCGAATAACAGTCGTCTCTCGAAATTATTAATTAATGAAGCACACCAATCTACTTATCATGGAGGTGCTAGGCTAACATCATCATATTTGAGGCAGAAATATTGGATTATGGGTGGCTATAGGGCTGTTAAAAAGATAGTCCGACAATGTATCAAATGTAGGAGACATAATCCCACCAAGCATCATCAAATTATGGGAGATTTACCAGCTGCTAGAGTAAACCCATCAAGACCCTTCTACAACGTGGGAGTCGACTATACAGGTCATGTATTTATCAAATCAAACGCTGGAAGAGGTATCAAGACAACAAAAGGTTACATTGCAGTATTTACTTGTATGGCCACCAAGGCTGTACACCTGGAACTGGTATCAGATTTATCAAGTGCAAGTTTTATATCAGCCCTGCGTAGAATGTCAGCTCGCAGGGGTAAGCCTGGTCACATCTACAGTGATAACGGCACTAATTTCATAGGAGCAAATAAAATATTACAGCAAGAATACGATGAAATACTCAAAATATTTAACACACAATTTCAATCAGAGGTGGCGGATATGGGCATAACATGGCATTTTAATGCCCCATCTTGGCCTTCAGCGAGCGGTCTTAGTGAAGCAGCCGTCAAAAGTCTCAAATTTCACCTTAAGAGGGTGGTTGGCGAGCAACGATTAACACACGAAGAATATAGTACAATACTAGCTCAGCTGGAGGCTTGCTTAAATTCAAGGCCACTCTGTGCTTTAACAGAAGACTCCGAGGAGCTCGATTATTTGACACCATCACATTTTCTAGCCAGTGGTCCAGTATTATCAATATATGAAACAGAGAGAGATCTACGAACAAGATTACATTTAGCACAAAAAATATTTCAAGACATATGGAAGAGGTGGCAACATGAATATTTAATAAATTTATCAACGAGAAGCAAGTGGAGACAATCAAAAGATAATATCAAATTAAATGACATTGTAATCATTCACGACAGCAATCTTCCCGCAGGAAAATGGCCTTTAGGGCGAGTGGTGGAGTTGCATCCTGGTAGTGATGGCTACGTGCGTGTGGTCACATTAAAAACTAAAAATGGATATATCAAAAGACCTATCATAAAGTTATCAATTTTACCCGTCAATCAAGAAGAAACAGTATCAAACAATCATACAACCACGAGAAGGAGAAATCAAAAATACAATTTTGCAACCGTCGCAACAACAATTCTTCTATTTTTTATGACATTATTTACAAACACAATCGCCTCATATAATATCACTCCGCTACAAAATAATACAAGTTTATTTTTCGACGACATTGCAAGAATGCATTTAATAACAGATGACTGGAGACTCATTGTTTACTACGACATGAACCCGTATTGGCATGGCGACATGGCGTCTCGCAAGTATTTAGAATACTTAGAAACCATCTGTGTTAAGATAAAACAACATTCACAGTGCGAAAGTATCATGTATCAATTAAATCACGAGTACTCCGAGCTACAACATTACAATAGATTGTTGCTAGATCAGCGTCTGGACGGGCACGCGCGCAGACGGCGCGGCCTTATCAACGGTGTAGGTTACGTCGCTAATCAGTTGTTTGGAATACTCGATAGTAACTTTGCCGAACAGTACGAGAAAGATATCGAATTAATTAAAGTAAATCAGCGGCACATGGCTAGTTTATGGAAAAATCAAACTTCCGTTGTAGAAGCGGAATTTAATCTTATCAAAAGAATTGAATCAGTTATGCAAAATCATCATAAAAGCGTTACCAAAAAGTTAAATGAAATCGACATTGCAATGGGCGTATTGCAGTCGGAGATGCAAAACAACACCTATATCAGTGAATTTACTATGACAGCGATAATCGTTAATAATATTTTAATTAAACTTAAAAGCATTCAAGGTTATCTATTAGAAACTATCACAGATATATTTAATGGAAAATATAACATTCACTTTTTAACCCCCAAGCAACTGCAGGAAGAGTTGAACATAATATCATCCCAATTATCAAAAGATTTATCACTACCCACTGACCCCACGAATCCATCAAGTATTTATAAATTGCTAAAGATCAAAGCTAGATTATCAAAAAAGTTTCTCATATTCGAAATATCAATACCTCTAGTCACTAGAGATACATATGATTTACTCAAGGTCATTGCTATTCCAAAACAATTTGAAAAAAATATGATCAGTATAGTACCTATTAGCGAATACCTGGCGCTAAATATAAAGAAAGACTCATTCATAATGCTATCAGAGATCGAATTACATGTTTGTGAGAATCAAAACATAGAGACAATGTTGTGTCGCATTAACAAGCCTATTTATCATTTTAATAGCGAAAAATACTTATGTGAGAAAGCAGAAAACTCCAACAGCTGTCTAACTGTTATGAATAAATGCAAGAATATTTTAGTTTCAATCAACAAGCCCAATAAATACTTTTATTTTTGCTGCAACAATTGCCAGTACAAGATATTATGTGAACAAAAACTTATGGCCATCCAATTAAATAACACCGGAATCATATCAATTGATCAAAATTGTTTGATAAAATCATCAGAATTTTATATTCAAACTTATAGAAAGAAGAACAATATATTGCAAATAACACCTGATATGAACACATCATGGTTATCACCTATCAATAATTTAGTAAATTTATCATTAACGGACCTGCCAGCCGATGAGAGTACAAATAATATCACATCAAAATATATTATCAAGATTGAAGAGCAAATTAACAACATCAAAAAGATTGATCCAGTCATCGATGGTATATCTTATCACGATATACATCATTATGCGATGATTTATCTCGCCATGGTCACCATACTGGTGATCGGTGGCATCTTATTCTGGCGGGCAAGGCGGCAAGCACGGGGCTCACCGTCTCAACAACAGCAGCAGGGGTCTCCCGCGCGAGCTAGAGGCTCGCCACTACAGCAGTCGCCGGTGTCGTCGACGCGAGCCAGAGGCTCGCCTCTCCAGCGGCCGCTGGGGCCGGTGGCGCGAGCTAAGGGCTCGCCATTGCAGCAACAAGTGTTAGTGAAAAGTGATAGTGAAAGTGCAAAAAGCAAAAAGTGTGATCGGTCCACTTCCCCAAACAACACTCTATCAATGTTCAATGTATAATCTCCCCCTGTGTTTAGCATTTAAGATCATATATTGTAATATCATCATCATTAGATATAAGTTCTTATTGTTTATCACCTTGTTTAGTTTTAGATCATTATCATATCATCAATATCATCTTTTTGGCCTGGGAGCATGTACGGGCTAGCCGTGCATCCTGACTCAGCGCTTTACACGATCCTATTTCATTATGGTGGAAAGAACATCTTCACCCAGTTGGTCTGCGCTCGCGGCTCGTGTAAAGCGCTCGGGGTGTACGCGCTATATCAATTAATCTCATTATCAATCAACTATCAAATATATCAATATCATATTATCATCATTAGTTTATAGCAATCAACAATAAAGTGATCAAAGGCAATAACTTGTTTTACATCATCAAACCATCAACTATCAATTTATCAGCTAAAGGAGTGTATGGGATATCATATCATATCAATCAGCAGCCCATACAGAATCTAATGGCTAATTAGTTCCGGCGGGTTTGCTCGGGGCCGCTAATTGGCGCAAAAAACGCAACATGTCAAAACAGCTGTTTTTGTCGCGCGCGCGTTTTTCTAACGCCACCTGACTGCACACGTGACCACTTTACAATACGCGGCGGTGGGCTATACACGAGCGGTTCAAGCGCTGCGATTTTAGTCACATTCACCTACTACGAGACCAAAATATGTTATTCTGT
Source organism: Colias eurytheme (assembly GCF_061535395.1). NCBI lineage: Eukaryota > Metazoa > Arthropoda > Insecta > Lepidoptera > Pieridae > Colias > Colias eurytheme. The sequence continues at coordinate 11,783,246 of NC_142983.1, forward strand.
ATTTATTACAAATTTTTTGCCTTTGGCGCTATTATTAATAATCAATCACGCATAAAGAATTTAAATAAGTATCAAATGAAACAAGTTGGTAATATTGTGGCACTATTTCATTCCAAAACTTCAATTTAATTCATATTAATACTATAATATATTTTTGTAGGAAGCTAATATTTTGGCATCAACTCAATTGACAAAAACTCTAGTACTTGCTTAGAATAGTTCAGTACGTAATTCACTATTCAAATTAAATGATTTTGAAGTAACAAAATGGAGACATCTCTCTCAACAGTAGCTACATATCCAAAGGCGCGCGTAACGCCAGGGCACGAGCAGCCTAACCATAAGGCACTAAGTTATATTATGAACCCTTCGTTTGGTCACGCGGAAGTGTTCATTGTTGCTATTTGTAACAAACGATAAGACGGTTCGATTCCATCGATTGCTGACGCTTTTGTCATTAATCACCCATTTGTTGATAGTTTTTATGGCGTTTTTACACTCGTAGACCTCCATTAACATTCTAACGCTGTTAGAAATTGTTTATTGGCATATTATAATATTATTTACATCCACAAATTGACTTCGTTTTTATAAGTATCAACTACTGAATATCAAATGAGACGCGGAATATGTTTGTTTTAATGAAAAATAGAAGCTTTTACGAATATTTATTTTATGTGGATTAACTGGAGTTGTTTTTCTCGTAGAGTACCTAATGATGAATATTAAGAAGTGGTGCATCAAAGTAATACGAATTAAAAGTTTCTGCAATATTTTTTAACTCATTGGAATTTATGAAATTCCATGAATACGAAAAGATTTAGTTCGCCATTGTTTTCCCACATACACACAACACAAAGTTACCCTATACGGTCAAATGCTGTTTTAATTGACTTTTTAACGAACTACTTAACCTTAAATCAGCTTTTTCAATGTATTTACAAAAAATTAACAACACTGAACACACTCACCGATTTTTTGCAGTGGAAAGAAAAGAAATTCATACTCAAAACCTGTTTGATATTTATAGATAGGTACCGATAATTTATCAGGTACCTACTACTACCTATTAATATTCTTTTAAATATACTTATTGAATTTTAAGATTAATTTCCAATTGTCCACTTCTACCACTCCACCTAAACCTAATGATTATGGCGTTGCGTACGATGGTAGCACATACTAATACTACTCAATCGTCCACATTTCATCCGTCAGAAAAAAGGTGAGGTCTGGCGGCCCTGGGATCTTATTCTAACAGAGAATGAACATAAGTTTCAAACTTAGCTCTACCAAACTCTTAGTTAAATTTGTACATATAAATATGTTTGTCTGTATGTTGCAGCGCCGCCCGACGGGCGGCTCCTGGCTGCAGTACCCCGAGGAGCGGCTGCACCGGCTGCTCAGCGCCGCCTGCGAGCCGGAGCCACTCGACTGTACTTATGCTGCAGGTAACACCTTCGCATGGCTTTATGAAGCCCTGTCTTTTCTTAAAGATCAAAGCAGTAGCGAGTGTTGGAGTGTTTATAGACAGTGGTGACAACGAAGTGTCCCATATGCTTTGCTTTTCCATAAAGTACCTACTTACCTAATAGGAGAATCCTAATTTCATGCTGTTTTAAATTTTGCTGATAACAAGTAACAGGCATTACACGCATCCAGTTACTGCAGCAAGTGACATTAATATTTTATGTCCTGTCTAATATGATATAAGACCACCCACCTTTTATACGAGAATATTTTAAAAAGAAAGCTGCGTAGGTACTTCAATGTTTATTTCTAAAGGTTGTATAAACAATTAATGTCCCAATGACCAGGCGATCAATTTAATGTTTAACACTTACGGCTTAACTAAGGGACCGTTATAAACAAGAACCAGTTTGAGTATTCAATGGATAAATAAAGCAATAAATTAGAATACCTGACCTATAGCTGGCGTTATCAATGGACTAATGCGACCTTCGGCTGACCTCGCACCGCTCCGCACAGCTCCACACCACTCGCCTTCGTGACAACTTCATATATATAACAAGCTAAAGGATAAATAACATGTTTTTCAAATAATTTACTGTATTAACGAGCTGCTATGCTAAGGAACATAAAATTAGCTATTTAAATATACCTAATTTCATTTTAACATAAAAGTAATGGATGCTATATTATGTTACAGGATGGTTTCATGCGTGTGGGTTTGACATGTCTAATAACCCTGTTCATGGTCTGAATACTAAGCTAGATGTTGCTGCGAAGGTCTAATGGTAGCGTCGATTCATCAAAAGATACCTTGCAAACAAAACACCTATGATTATTTTACCATAATTATCGCTATTGATATAACAGAAATGTGTATAAAAAAACTTGCAAGCTCTACCGGAGCACCGGACACATTAATTTTAAATAGTATCTTTAAAAAAATACAATGGTGAATGGTCAAAAGTTTACCTGGCGCAAATTTTTTCAACCGAACCTTGCCGTAAGCGTCACATTCGTGCCATAATGAATATTTACCATCTGGGTCATTAAGATTAGGCATAAAACAATAAACGGCAGTTACATTATCACGTTGGGTCGATGTTTATCGCGTGTGAGATTAATTGACACATATTGGCGAGTGGCGCTGGCAGCAGAAGGTGGCCAGTGTACCCTTTGCTGCAGCCGGCCGCTCGCCGCTTCGACATCTGACAGCACCTTGATATACAGTACTGGATGCACTTTTGCATTTTATATATTATCATTTTTAATATGTTATCTTTTGACACTCGCTTACTTTGTTATACTCATTATTATAGTATCAATTTGAATATAAAATTAATGCAGATTGCAGTGTTTCTTTTTATCCAATATTTAAATATCTTCGTTTTATATATAATATATTTTGTACTTACTATTTAAAGACAGGTACCTACTATAAATATATTATTAGTTTTTAAATATTTTGTAATAAAATTACATTCACATCTTAACTTACTTGCTTAGCCATATGATATCTATAGTAACACTGCCAATCATACAATTTATTACAAATATTAATCGCTTCCTCGACTGTTGCTATAAATTACGGGATAAGAAAAACGCACAAGCATTATATTGTGATTGTCGATGCGACTCAGTAATTTTATTGAATTATTTTGATCTAACACGCTACGGCCTAATACGTATTAATTGTTAATGTAAAATATATAAGAAACGTAACGATTAACATAATAATACTCATCTTTATTCGATTTGTTAAAACAATTCATGTAATTTTCTCTTTCAATCATTTTCAATAGCCATAGAAAGTAGATAATATAAACAAATACACAAAAGTCCAGTGGTCAACTTTATGAAAAAATCACTGTCATATTATGTCTCTTCAAGTGCCTCTATATCTTTGTGAATTATGTCCGTTGCTATAAATCTGCATGCGCTCCGGGGGCCACGGGGCTCAGGGGAGAGTGCGGGGGTGAGGTCGTAGTACCGCGGAGGTGCGGGGGCGGGGGGACGTGCTCCAGGTGCGGGGGCGGCAGATGTCGCGCGTCACGCTCCTGACCTACATCGCCAAAATAACTCTTAATTGCATCCAATAAGGACCAGCCAGTAATGAGGGAGCGTGGCACGGGTCAAACCGCTCGACGCCACAATGCACGTTTTGCTAATATAATGGCTCGCTCCAAATCTATTGATTGCTTCATAAATCAATGCTGGACAGACGAACGTTAATATTTACGACACGGTCGACATTTTAATTTAACACGAACTCGAAGTTTCGAATGGTTATATAATTTAACTACCGTTTCAGAAACTTACTCAAAGCAAAAGAACTGGAAGAGGTTCTATTTGTCAAAAACTACGTCAATAGTGCACTCTTGTGAGTAGGTACCTGTCATATTCCATCATCAACGTTTTGTTACGCATTAATCTTCGCACAATGCAATATTATTGTAAAACGAACTTCTTGACCCATGAACTGCAACAAAACGATCCAACACTATCAGCGCAACACTCGTCACAACTCCACTCACTACGTTTACATTTACATTGCAAATGAGATGGATGTTTATCAATGTACGGCACTTTGTAATTCTCACATTAGAGCAATTAAGGAAGGCAGCGAATGTGAAATATTTAAAAGCTGGGACGTGACCGCTCATACTGATGAACTGCGTCTAACACTAGCACTTGCACTACCACTAGCACTGACACTAACAAACAGATAAGACACGAGTTTGACTCTTCCTCAGTTTTGTGTATGTGAGTCTCTTCCTTATGCTATAAATTATTCCGAATTATCATATAGGTACCTACCTAGATGTGAAATTGAATTTTGAAATTGAGAATACGCAACATTCGAAAACGCTCTATCGTAACTTTTCATGCTTGGAATCTTTAGTACCTATTCAAATTATATTATGTTTTAAAACTATATACCATAATTTTTCGATTTTACCGAGAACAGTAGACAATTAGTATCTAACTCAACAGTTATTCTGTATAAAGTCACTTTACAGTTTACCTTTAGGTACCTACAATACTTATAATTTACCTAAATTCATTGACTGTCTTATTTAGCTATGTATAGGTACCTAATAAATTAGTACTTGTCTACTTGTTTAAAAAAGTAATAATACCAATTGTTATTGTTGTTATAGATGAGACTGATCGTCCCTTATCTTTTCGAGCAGATTTCGATATATGTACTAATGAAGTAGTGCGGTAGATTATACTCCGGGGAAAAACATAGCAAAAAAACCTAGCAATGATACATATTATACATGTAATCAATTATGTTTATGTAGGTACCTACATAATATTATGAAACTGGGAAATTCATCTCAAATTAATAGATAAACTCGTCAATGTAAAAAAAGAAAAAAATGGACTGCTTTATAAATGATTTTTATGATAATCAATGTATTGCAAATTAAGATAAAATCGTTTTGAAATCAGATAGACGACGTCTGCGATATAGAATATATTACAGTTTAATTATTTATCAGTTCCCTAGATCGGCAATCAAGTGAAAACTGCAATCTGTCTGCTTGTCAGAACAGTCAGATGTTACACCACAATATTTTGCTCTTGTAAATGCTTTGCTGTTCCAATGATACACTTGAATAAACTAACGGTAACTTTTTTGTTTCAGCGTCATCATCACCACTTAACATTTTTTTATGAAACATACATAGCGTTAAATACGTATTTGTAGAGCAAAATAAATAACGTTTTATTTATTTTTAAATGCAACACTATTCGTCACATTAACTATTTATTAGCAAAAATAATAATTTTATCTAATAGTCTAACACCACATAATACTAAATACTTTAACTGACAAAAACCAAATATGACCCATTTATATAAAATATTATATTCGGGAATAAACCAGTAGATGAATTAAGCGGAATAAACAGGGCAAGTGTGAAAGTTTAGCCGTAGCGTGCTGACTCGGCGTTCCACGTAATGGCCGAATGTCCGGCGACTCGGTGACCTGTACCTACTTAGTTCCTATATACACTTGTTTTTTCCACTTTATGGCTCTACAGACACATAGAGTTTCAAGTGACTATTGATGTAGAGATTTGATAAGATCTACTATATGAGACTCTATCGTGCAAAATTTGTTGTATTAATCATACCTACGTTTAATTCTTGATAGCAAATAAAGGCAAGTCCTTGGGTGTAACAATCTATACTATAATAATATTACAAAGCTGAAGAGTTTGTTTGTTTGTTTGAACGAGCTAATCACCAGAACGACTAGTCTGATTTGAAAAATTCTTTCAGTGTTGGATAGCCCATTTATCGAGGAAGGCAATATCATCACGGTAAGACCAACAGTAGCGGAGCCACGCGGGCGACACCGCGGAGCGCAGCTAGTATTAAATAAATATACTATAGCTGGTATGGCAGATAAAACAATGAAATGAATGTGTTACAGTTTTATATTTGAATATTAATATCTGGAAAGATAATATTATTATCTTTATTGTGTACCTTAATAATTTCACATTGTCGTAAAATTATACCTTTTTCATTGTAAAATGATTATCAAATCACATTATCAGACTGATAGAGTTAATTAATTGTTATATCATGACAATACAAATCGTAAATTAGCGATTATTGAATAGGGATTCTGACGAAAAAATACTAGCTTTATTTCATTGTGCAAAACCATTTATTTTAGTTTCAACACTTTTTTAAATATTCATATCTACCTACTCTTCGTTGAAACAATTAATAGAGTTTTGGCAACTCCTCATACGATTGCATTCCTAGATAAGATTAGGGCATAAAATCATTTTTATACGTATAATTTAAAGTGAAATTGACTCTACATGTAAATAATAAACATATTTTGGTGTAGTTCGTGGGATGTACCTAGTGTGGCTAATCGTTTGTTTAGTGCGAGCTATTGTAGGAGCTGCGGATGAGGCAGTGGGAGGATGTTGCTATTATTTTGGGTTCAAGTTCATCGCAGAGGGCATCGACCCGTGACGTCACACGCCGGCCAGCCTGAACACAACCTTCTACTCTACTCATTACGATATTGGTATTAATAACAACGTAGATCATGTCCTTTATCACTTGTAGAGCAAATATTTGATTAGTGAAAATTATTTGGATTTAAATATAGCTCTACATTTATAAGATCTTAGTTAAGATGCGATTATTAGGTACTGAATGAGTCATGAAAATTCTTAAAATTAGGCAATTTGTAAACCTAGGTAGGTAAATGTAGATACATAATATCGAAATTGAAATAGGTATTTAAACTTTCAAATAATCATCAGCAGTCAAAAACTTTAAAGTAGGAAAGCCGAAAGGCCGGGCCAATGTAGAGTCAGGTGAAGCTCGGCCAGTCGGCAGCGAGCAGGTCGTATGTAATGTCGGAAAATCCATAACGCGCCGCGGAAAACCCTTTTAATATATGGACGTAAATAAGAGCGGGCGGCGGCGGGGGCGGCGGGCGTGCGGCGGGCGCGGGGCGGGGGCGGCGAGCGCTGCCATTGGCCGGCACAGCCCCGCCCCGCGCGGGGAAAAAACCTCAGGAAAAAAGCGTGAGCGCGCGTCAGTGCCTCACGGACGACGTGGGCGGACGCACGCGCTGCAAGAGACGGCGCGACCTCCGACCGGCGGCCGCGGCCGCGCCATGCCCGCGCTGGCCTTGCGCGACCAGCCGCTCGACTGCTCCATGCGCCTGCGCGACGTGCCAGCCTGGCCGCCGCCGCCTCGCCACGGTCAGTGCCCCCAGTGCAGTGCCGCTCCGGCCCGCTCCCGGCCCTCTCCGGCCCTCCACCGGCCCTCTCGGCCCTCGCCAGTGCGTTAGGCCTATCGTGTGTATACTGTATTGCCAAGTGACTAAGTATCGATGCATCAATTTTTATTCGAATACCGTTCGCTGCGGACAAGTAAGTAGAATTTTATTTACGCGAGCACGAGGAAAACGCGCCGAATCGGTAATTTAATTTTAATTGGCGGTCATTTTCATCGCGACGCGTTCCGAACATTATTTCGTTTAACTCAATAAACAATCGTCAAAGTAACCGGGAAATAAATTGTCTTCTAAAAACTTGACAACGAATCATCTCATAAATATTTCTTAAACTAATAGAAGTTTTGTAAAGTTTGCAACAACAAGTGCTAACCGAACGGATCGGCTCTATCACGCTCTACATCTAAGGAACGGCTCGCGACCCCTCAAGTAGTTTGTTGTGCCAACATTTTTACAGTCAATAACGAGTATGACAGGTGTATAATTCATAAATAAGGTCCCCTCACGTGGTGTTGACGTAGAGCCGTGTCAACAAGCCGGTAATCTGTGCAGAAGGGTTGCGGGACCGTCCCCTCGGCAAGACGCAAAGCTCATTCAATTTGGAGCGAGCTGGACTCGCGGACCCCACTCGAACTCGACGTCTTTTGATAGCAATCCTTTGAAAAATACTCGGCTTACAATGAAGTCACCCCTGGGTCCTCGGTAGGCCCTCGGTGGACAAATGGGTATATTATATTTGTCCCTTTCAATGTGCTCTTTAACACATTCGAGTGAGGTCAGGGTGGATTTATTAGTATTAGTTTTATTACATACACGAATACAATATACTTTGAGAAATTACTTTTCTTATTTTCACAAATACATATTATTATATTTAATATCCAACCGAATACAAAAATTATAACACCGACATCAGAGTGCGAAATGTGAATTAAATTATAAAATATATAATTTAAAAGTTTTTGACGGAAAAATTCTAACCGAGTGCAATAATAATTAATAAAATATACTTCAATTACATATTTAAATATGTACTCATCTCATCTATGATTATTAGGTATATTATATCGTGTCCAGGATACATAATATAATATATTTTTTCCTTCGTATATAGTTTCACTTTTAGTAAATTAAAGTTTTTCATAGTAGGTACCTAATAATAATATTTTATAAATATAATTATATTTGGAATATGTTAATCACGATTAAAACTTTTGAAAATATAAATGAGTAATTTACAAAAACGTTTATATTTTCCTCAATTGAGAAAAGGTTTTTTGAAATTAATTACATATCTATCTAAAATAGCATAAGTAATCTTCCGCTTTCAATTTGAGTAGTTTTAAATTTATGTACTAGCTTACCGCCCGCGGCTTCGCCCGCTTTGTCTGAAACCTAATAAATTATATACTAAAACCTTCCTCTTGAATCACTCTATCTATTAAAAAAAACCGCATCAAAATCCGTTGCGCAGTTTTAAAGATTTAAGCATACAAAGGGACATAGGGACAGAGAAAGCGACTTTGTTTTATAATATGTAGTGATATTGTATTAAACTTATGAAAATATGTCTAAAAGAACGTATCAAAACAGACGATTAAAATATGTAGTTCTTATTATTATCAAAATATAAACATAATGATATCCGTTGTCCGGTGGCCTGTGTCCAGTGTCCAGTGTCCGGTGTCCGGGGTCAGGCCGGTGGGACCCGGCTGAACTTCTCACGCAAGGTTCACCTGTTACGATCTCGTCTCGTTGCAAACATTATATTCTAATTACGCCACATGTTCCTCCGCGATGCCCTCCGCGACCACATGCCGAAATGTTCTGCGGTCAGCTTGCATTGTACTGCTTACACTCGGTGCACTCGCTAACGGCTTCCATCTAACAATTGGTATCGTGTTGTATTCTAATTCATGTCTAATAATAATAACAGTAACAAGTTTCAGAATGTCTGCAATATTTCTTAATAAATGTTAGTTATAATGCAGTGAACGTAACCAAAAAACACAGAAAAAGAAAATATTAATTACTGTTAATTGTGTAAAGGAATGCATTTTTAATAAGCAAAAATCTACTTTCAAAAATTAAAGTTTTATGCAATTTAAATGTGTTAAATTAGATTTTGAAATTCGAAAATAATTAAAAAATAAAATATCTTTATCTATACCTTATGTTTATGCACATAAATATATATTAAAATTAATATTACATTATTTGGATCTTTAATGGGAATGTGTTTATTCATGGGCGTAGCTAGCCATGGGCTCAGGGTGGGGCAAAAATAAAAAAAAACCGACAACCGCGAGTCCGACTCGCGCACCGAGGGTTCCGAACAAACCTATTTTTTGTTATGTTGTAACTTTAAATTTATGTTTTTAACAATTTTTCCTTTATCTGTGCTATATGAAATTGCTTTTAACCAAATTTCAAGACTCTGTGATCACGGAATGTACCCTGTAGGTTTGTACCTTGTGAATGTCGAAATTTGCGATTGCAGAATAAATGGCTGTAGACTTGAGTATTCGATATAAATTTCAGCTTAATATTATCTTCACGCGTTTCTGAGGTCTTGACCGACAGACAAACTTTAAATTAATAAAGATATTATTTTTTTTATATGAGGTATTTTTTTTTGCTTTTGTTCCTCTATCTGTGCTACAAAATGTTGCTTCGTAGCGAATTTTAAGATTCTGAGTTCACGGGATGTACTCTGTAGGTTTTGAATTTTAATTCCCTTGCGAATGTCGAGCGAACATTTTCAGCATTTACGGCTGTATCTTCTGATTGCATTGGCATAGAAGTTTGATTGTAGGTATTACAACTCAAAGGTATTATAGACCTGAGTTTTTGATGTGAATATCAATTTAATACATGTAAGCATTCATGAGTAAAGGGGTTGTAAGTTTAAAATTATTAAAATGTTTTTTTTTTTATGTAATGTAATTTTTAATTCATGTTTTTCGAAATTATTCCTGTGTGTGTTATAAAACGTTACTTTGTACCTTTCAAGACTCTGTGTTCATGGGAAGTAAGTACCCTTTATGCTTTGATTCCCTTACGAATTTTGAAATTTTCGCAAATTTCAACATTCGCAACGCGCTTCTGAGAAAAAGGGTGTTAGACAGACAGACTGACGGATAACCTAAAAAGAAAAAAAACGAAACTCTACAGCCATTGAATTTGTGAATTTTCACAAATTTCGACATTTGAAAGAAAGAAGAAAGAAAAGACATTTGATTTACACGGTAATCAAAACCTAAAGGGTACTTCAGGTGAACACAGAGTCTTGAAATTTGGTACCAAGCTACGCCTTATAGTACAGGTAAAGGAAAAATTGTGAAAAGTTCAAATTTACAGTTACAAGATATAAAGAAACGGTTTTATATGAAACCATCAGTAAGCGAGTCTGAATGACACTTGGGCGGTTTTTATTTCATAAAAAAAACTGTTACCTGCACCTGGTATCTATGTATATGTACACGGATACACAAACAGTTGTGTCTTCTATACTACATGGATGTAGTTAATAGTAGAAACAACCAAAAAACCGGCCAAGTGCGAATCGGAAATTTCAACAAAAATATATTATAGGTATAACTGCGGTATATTTTTAGGGTTCCGTAGCCAAAATGGCAAAAACGGAACCCTTATAGTTTCGTCATGTCCGTCTGTCCGTCTGTCCGTCTGTCCGTCTGTCACAGCCGATTTACTCGGAAACTATAAGTACTACAGTGATGAAATTTGATGGGAATATGTGTTGTATGAACCGCTACAAAAATATGACACTAAATAGTAAAAAAAAGAATTGGGGGTGGGGCCCCCCATACATGTAACTGAGGGATGAAATTTTTTTTTTCGATGTACATACCCGTGTGGGGTATCAATGGAAAGGTCTTTTAAAATGATATAAAGTTTTCTAAAAAACATTTTTCTTAAAGTGAACGGTTTTTGAGATATCAGCTCTCAAAGTCGTAAAAAGTATGTCCCCCCCCCTCTATTTTTATAACTACGGGGTATAAAATTCTAAAAAAAATAGAGGTGATGCATGCTAATTAACTCTTTCAACGATTTTTGGTTTGATCAAAGTATCTCTTATAGTTTTTGAGATAGGTTGATTTAACTGTAATTTATTATATTTGCTGCTACGGAACCCTTTGTGCGCGAGCCCGACTCGCACTTGGCCGGTTTTATTTTATTATCAACCGTAGTCGGATTTTTACGGATGTAATGAAGACGAAGAAGAGGTGAGATGTAATTGAATTTTAATTATTAAGTGAATTAATAATTAAGTGAATTTTCGCCGTTTCCGAATCGTCTCAAAATTTTGATTAAAAATAGATTTTTTTTTTATAGAACATGACTTTTTTATACATTTTTCAAAATATTCTCCTTTCGTTTTCTTTTATTTTATTATTCTGGCATCCGAATATAAAATAACTAGATTTCCGCCCGCGGCTTCGCCCGCATTTGCAAAGGAAAACCCGCATAGTTCCCGTTCCCGTGGGATTTCCGGGATAAAAACTATCCTATGTGTTAATCCAAGTTACCCTCTATATGTGTGCTAAATTTCATTGTAATCGGTTCAGTAGTTTTTACGTGAAAGAGTAACAAACATCCATACATCCATACATCTATACATCCTTACAAACTTTCGCCTTTATAATAGTATTAAGATTACTTAATATCATTAAGTCCATTACAGCAGCGTCACATATTAGCAGGTGAGGAAATAAACTTCTAATTTTTATGGATTTTATATACTACAGGACATAATTTTTAATAAGTTTTTTGAATTTGTACCATTATATGCCATTCATACCTTGAAATTTACTATTTTATGCCCGGTAATAAATTAAACATTAAATAGCTCAAAAAGTGTGGGTATTACAAAAAAAAGTTTCAAACAGAAGTTGTACAGAATAGAGAGCTCTCTTAAAAATTGATATTTTCGTTTTATCGATTAATCCAATATTTTAAGAGTTATTAGCCAAAAACTATGAACCGGTTCATTAAATAGGCCATAAATCGTAAACGGTAAGTTTTACAAAAAAGTTTACTGGATATAAAAAATGCGAAATTTTACTCTCTACAAAAAAGTCTGAATAACTTTTGCCCTAAAGTGGATAGTTTTTTTGCGAACGAAGTTACACCTAGATCCGTCAGCATTTTGTGTTTTTATGGTCATTAAGTGACCCTTAACCCAAAACAAAAATAACATTTTATCGGAAATTCAGTGCGAGGTGGGCCAAAAAATAGCGCTTGGCGTATGACAATTTGTTAATCCGTCAATTTAGAGGTAAATAATTGCACATAGGTATTTGACTCATACTCGCAAAGAAAAACAAAAGGATTACGTTTGTGTACGTATGGGGCCAATCATGCCAAAGCATTTTGTTCGCATTTTTTTGTGTCGACTGACGACTTCGAGTGTGAATTTTCTTCCGGATATTAGGTTTTGTAGTTAGTACCTAGATAATTTAGTTTTTTAGATTTTGTTAGGTACCTTCCAGGTCAGAGCCAGGGTGGGGCAAGCGCCCCACCCTGCCCCACCGTGGCTACGCCCATGTGTTTATTATTTATAATTAAGAATTAAATGGTGATAATAATCGTGTATAATACAACGCTTTATATTATCTATCTTATCTCTAATAAAAAATGAACATAATTTACATACACTTTATTATATATACGTAGTTAATTTGAGTGCATTATTAACATATTCAAATTGTTGTTATTTTTGGCTCCTAGACCAAAAAACGGGACGCTCGGCTCGTAGCAAGTATTCTGAATAATGAGTCGCTGATTGCATTAGCATATTAATTCGGTCTCATTAAAATACCAGCTTCCAACGATATTCATAATAATCATTGTTCTGTTCGCCGTCATTTATTTTTTGTTCACACTCTTATTAAACAACACGGTTGCTAGGACCTTTACTTGTATGAAATTCTATGAAAAATTAATATATAACTCATAAACTAAATATGACGTAAAAATGATAAAATTGGGCAATAAACCCGGCCCCCTACAGAGACTGCATTTGTATTTGCACGTTTTGCAATTACATATATATAATATATAAATGCGAGTTTTTAGCTCTACATGATATTATTATCTGTTGTAAAACAATTAATTCCTATAAAACACTTTATAAATAAATGTAATATTCAATGTGTTTATTTTAACTAAGAGAGAAAATACATTTAAATTATTTTAAAATATTAAAATGGTAATAGAATCTGCAACATCGGTTGAAATAAATAAATAACTGAAAACAGGAAAAAGTGTTTAAAATTGCTTTATTTAAATAAACTAATTAAAGAACTCGATGCAAATATTGTTCTTTTTATTTTTCCATTGTACAAAAACAAAATAGAATAACTTAAAGTTAAGAAGTATCATTTTAAAAATATTTAAATCAAGTTATATCTTGTATAAAATAATATAACATCAATTACGCACACATATTAATATATTATTATTATTTTTTTGCGTATTTATATCTCAGCATAAATGCTGGTAGCAGCCACATTTACGGGCGGAAACCAAGTAAATGCAGCATTTGTAATTTATGTATGTGTCTGTCTGTCAAGTATTGTCATTTTCTTCTATTTGGAGGAATCTTCTTACTATTCTGCATGTGTTAAGTATTACTGCTTTTTGTAGTTGAATAAATACGGTTTCTTCTAGATGAATTTGTTTTAGACTTTGTTTTAAATGTTTGGGAATAACACCGGTAGTAGAAAGAACTATTGGTACAATGTATACTTTATCTTGTCTCCAAATTCGTACAACTTCTTCTTTTAGATCATTATATTTATTAATTTTTTCAGATATTGTTTTTTGTATATTATGCGTATTTGGAACTGCTATATCGATGAGGTAAGTTGTTTTATTTCTTTTGTCTTGTAAAGTTATATCCGGTCTGTTAAAATGAATTGTCCTATCTGTAAGTATGGCACGGTCGTAATATAGTTTATAATGATCATTTTCTAGGACAGTTTCAGGTGTGTATTTGTAGTATGGTGTGTTTGTGTTGTGTATGAGTTTGTATTTGATTGCAAGTTTTTGATGAATGATATTGCTTACCTGATTATGTCTGTGAGTGTAGTCTGTTTGTGTTAGTGTTGTGCATGCTCCCGTAATGTGCTGTATGGTTTCTGATTGAGTGTTGCATTTGCGGCATTTATCATTTGCTATTGTAGGGTCTTTGATGATATATTTTCGGTAATTTCTTGTGTTGATTATCTGGTCCTGAATTGCTATCATGAATCCTTCGGTTTCCGGGAAAAGATTGCCTATTTTAAGCCATTTATTTGATGCTATTGTATCTATGTGTGGTTGTGCCAGGTCATGAGGGTGTCGTCCATGTAAGACTTTTTTTCGCCAATCTTCGATTTTTCCTTTAGTAGGATCTGCATCTATATTTGGTATATCTGTGTTTTCAATTAAGTTAAGTGGTGTGTATTTATGATCGTGTTGGAGAATGGTCTGGTGTATGCTACTGGTGCGGGATTTAGATTGGAAAAATATTTTTAGTTTGGATATTTGTTTCTTCCAGAGATGTCGGATATCTATTAAGCCCCTGCCTCCATATTCTCTTTTGATAGTAAGCCTTTCTATTGCAGATTTAGGATGTAAGTTGTTATATTTTGTAAGTATCGTTCGCGTATTACGTTCTATTGTTTCTATATTAGTTTTACTCCACTTAATTATTCCAAATGAATATGTCAATATCGGTATTGCGTACGTGTTAATGGATTTTATTAAAGCCTTGCCTGAAAGTTGTGTTTTACAAAGTAAACTTAATCTCTTTTTATATTCTGTAATTAAAGTCTTTTTAATAGTTGAGTGGTCTAGTCCTTTTAATTGCTTATATCCTAAATATTTATAGAGGTCAGTGGGTTCAATTGCTGCTATTGTTTCTCCGTTTTCAATTTCATAGTCTCCAGGGCGGACTTTACCTTTTATTATATGTAATGTCTTACACTTATCTAAACCGAATTCCATTTTAATATCTTTACTAAATCGAGCCGTAATATCTACAAGTTTTTTCATATCTCTGTCGGATTTTGCATAAAGTTTAATGTCGTCCATGTATATAAGGTGCGATATAACAGTTTCTTCTACGTTTCGTTTGAAGTAATAACCAGCTTTAGAACTTTGTAGTAGATGTGATAACGGATTTAAAGCTAGGCAGAACCACATGGGACTCAAGGAATCACCTTGGTATATACCTTTTCTAATAAATATTTCTCTAGTGGAAATATTAATGTGATGTGTGCTGAGATGAAGTGTGGTCTTCCATTGTGTCATTATGTTCTGTAAGAAATCTACCAGTTTTGAGTTTACTTTATATATTTTTAGTATTTGTATTAACCAGGTGTGCGGAATACTGTCAAAAGCTTTTTTGTAATCGATATATGTACAGTGTAAGTTTCTATTTTTTGTGGTTGCATGTTTATGTATTGTAGAATCTATAATAAGCTGTTCCTTACATCCCATGTGACCCCGCCTACAGCCTTTCTGCTCTTCTGCTATAATGTTGTAGCGTTCGATATGCGAATTAATTTTTACTGTAATAGCTGATGTCAATATTTTATAAATTGTTGGTAAACAGGTGATAGGTCTGTACTGAGAAGGTAACGGGGAATAGTCTGTTTTCGGGAGCATATATGTTATTCCAGTTGCAATAAATTCGGGTATATTCTGATATCCTTTTATAATATCACTTAAATTTTTAGCTAATGATTTGTGCAAGACGATAAGTTTTTTATACCAGTAATTATGAATTCTATCTACACCAGGTGACTTCCAATTGTGTAATCTAGCTGTTATGTTTCTAATTTCGGATTCAGTAATTTCGACAAACTCCATTTCTTCTATTGAACTCCACTTTTCTGTTTCTTCAGTTATCCAATCAGCTTTGTCATTATGTTCCACTTGCTGCTCCCAAATACCCGCCCAAAAATCTTCTAACTGTTGTACTGTGGGTATATTTTGATTATCTTCTCTGTGTATACCTGTTATCGGCTTCTGCAAGTTTCTATAAAATTGTTTTTCATTTGTTGCAAACATCTTATTGTCATTCTTTCTCTGTTGTGCTTTTTTATATCTTTTTAATCTATGAACTTTAAGTGCTAGCTTTTGTTTAAGAGTATCTAAGAATTCTTCTGGTTTTTTATTATTGTTTTCATGTCTGGTATGTGTGAGTCTTGTTTTAAATATAGCTTCTACTTTTTTAACTAATTTTTTAGACCTATTATTATTTATATATTGTGTAAGGCGGCCACAATCTGCTCTTAACTTTTCAATATCCTTTTCTAGTCTTATTTCCCAGGGAGGTTTCCTATAATTTTTTGATTTGGGGTCCTGGCGGTTATTGATAATTTTATAGTTTAGTTTCTGTGATATTACTAGAGCTGTGCAATATATAATTGTATGGATATCTTTTAATTGTAACTCATCATTAATGAACTGTCCCAGTATCTGGCTGTTAAATATTTTTACAAGTTGATCAAGTTGAGGACTATATCTTAGTTTAGGCAGTTTTGGTCTTACTGTTGGGTCTATTTCAGAATATTGCATTTGTACTTCTCTAAATTTGTCGTATAAATCTTGAACGAGTTCATTTTCTGTCATATTATTGTTATCTGTTCGAATTACGGTGTCGTTTTCTAATGTAAGTGTTGTGCTTTCTGTTTGTGTAAATATATGTGAAGATTGTGTGCGTGATTGAGATAGCAGGTAAGTAGATAATATCATATTGTCCGTCGGGGTGTATATTGGTGCGATCGGTTCATTACTTTCTGTGTTTTGAATTTCTGTTTGTAGTTTGTCTTGTACTTCTTCTTTTAATCGGTTCAGCGTCTCTTGGTCCAGTAGTTTATTTCTTACTATAGTTCTCCTTTGATCAGAAATTCTTTGCTCTGACACGTTTATTTCTGGGTATTCTTGTGTGAAAAGTTCATGAAGTTGTTTCCTATATATAGTAAAATCTGTTTCTAATTTAGTTATATAGTAGTAAGTGCGCATGATAAATATGTTTACATCTTTGCTCCATCTCATGCGCACTCTTGGTTTTCCAGCTTTGGTGGACGCAGGTAAGAAGGCGTTAGCCTCCCGCGCAACATCCAAAGTCGGTGTGGGGGAACACGGATTTAAACTAGTAGTAGATGGTGACGACGATGCGGAAGGTGTGTATGATATTGTGCTTGGGCTATATGGTTCTTCTGGGGTATTCGTTCTGTCAGTCGGTGCGTCATTTTCGTCGTAGTGTTCGGCTGTAGTATTTTTATCGGTAGAAGCCCGCCTGCTCAGCTCCTCACCGCTGACGGTTATTATTATTATTATTATGCACACATATTATTATTATTTCTCACCGCTTATTATTATTCTCCTCACCGCTTATTATTATTATTATTATGCACACATATTATTATTATTTCTGTACATAATTAGGTAAATTTTTCTTGAGTTTTTGCAATGAAAAAAATGGCAACGCTAATGGAACTTATTGAGTTTCCTTCTAGAACGTGTCCTCTCGCGGCTTTTTTTTATTAATATTTCCTTCTTAACATCAAAATTCTCATTCAAATTTGTAGAGCATTACTTAAATGGCATAGAAAGAATGAGATCTGAAAGCATTGTCTACAAATAACTGACGGGGATAGTTTTTCACATTTGCAATTAAACCTAAATAAAAAATAATATGTAAAAATAAAAAGATTTATTTAGATCAGATTGTGTTGTTGATAAAAGTTAAAATTACCAGAAATACTAATTATTTTCTGAAATCACGAAAATAAATTGCATCAAAGCGTTATAATTAAACATAATTGTGCATTTTTTGTCTTTCTCTGTCTTAGTAAACATGATATTAATATTTAAAGGGGAATATTCACACTTTACAAGGATTTTGTTTTAAATATATATTAGACTAGATTTCCGCCCGCGGCTTCGCCCGCGTTTTCAAAGGAAAACCCGCTTAGTTCCCGTTTCCGTGGGATTTCCGGGATAAAACCTATCCTATGTGTTAATCCAAGTTACCCTCTATATGTGTGCTAAATTTCATTGTAATCGGTTCAGTAGTTTTTACGTGAAAGAGTAACAAACATCCATACATCCATATACATACTTACAAACTTTCGCCTTTATAATAGTATTAAGATTAAGATAAATAATTGAGTAGGTGCGTCAACTTGAAGTACCTAAAGAAAAAACAATGTCATCAATTATTATGAGGCGTCAAATAGCTTATTAAAATTATATAGGTACGAATAATTTGATTCAAACGAAGGATGCTTACGACATCAGTTGAAAATTGTCTATTATAGTACAATTACCTGTAAATTTGATATAATTTGGTAATAATTTATACCTCACAATGCTCAACGCAGGTACCTACCTCCCGTGCATTATAGGAAATCATTTCGCGGTAATAAAATATATATATTTTGCTTCGTAAAAGTTACGAAAATGTACTTTTAACAGTTACATTATACTGAGTTAGTGCTAGAAAAATGAGTGTAGTCGAGGAAATCTAACGATGAATTCTGCGTCTATTTCATTTTCAAAGAATCCTCATTAAAACAATTAATTACCCTACGAAACGCGATAGTTATTTCGTGCACAGATAAAATCGCAGCTGAGTTATTTCGCAAAAACGAGAAATGATTTGAATAATAGAATCCTGTAATTGAATACGTTAATCAGCAATCATTCGGCCGCGGCAGCAGCGCAGGCGTAGGCGCAGCTTTTTGCCGCTCGCCTCGTGCTGGGTGACGCGCGCTGTGCGGGAGATGCCGCGGATCGCTAGTTTCTCACCGGTGGCATCAGGTTTGCGGCTGGGAACGCATCTGCATACCTCGCCCGAGCGCTGATACAACCATTCCTCTTCGCATTCGGATTCCTCGCAGCAAAAACCCCATTCTAGTTAGTTTTTCGCTCTGAACGCGGCAGCACACATCCGCCGTGATTGCCGCGCGCTCCTTGTGTCTCTACAGCTAGGAAATAGCTCATCTTAAAAGACATTTATGGACGTAATGTAAAGTTATTCATGTCTTCATTTTTAAGCTCGGTTGCAAGCTGCAGCCCGCAGCGCTAATTGCCATATTATGGTCTTTTACTTCATGATCATTAGTTATTCCTTTATCTTAATATTTTTAACTTCCTCTACTTAGTACCTTAACCAAGACAGATATTTCGTATGTGCAATAGCATTACCTATATCTTAATTGTAAATATTATTTACATATAATATGTACATCAGTTTGTCACGCATTCCGATATTTTTATTTGTAAATCTTAAAATATTTATTCGAACGATAAAAGTTTTCAGAAAGGGTTTAGTTTTAAGTTTGATCCAAGACGCATCGTAATCAAGTTCAAACTTCAGAGCTTTATTCTGCTAAAGTAGATAACTAGATAGCTTATCGTTTGAGAGGCAGGCATATTCGGTACTCTGGTCTCTGAGAGTTTCCTCGAACTAAGCAGTCTGTGTATATTGTCCATGTGTGAACTTGTGCCCATTACGGTGTCATCGATTTTCGTATATAGGGCGAGTTACGTACGCCGACGTCATGTGCGAAGGTCTGCGTGACCCCGAGAGGGGGGGCGGGCTCCGGGGGGAGGGGGGGTGAGACACAATTAACCACCCGCGGTCAATCACCCCGCGCGTCTCGCACGAGAGGTGTGTAAATGTTGCTATTTACTATTTTCATTCGACCCGCCGCTGGAACATGACAATCGATAGCCACTTGACGTGTAGCAACAGTATGATTTTGATTAGTTCAATTAATTAGACTCATTATCTGACCCGATGTCGCGGGAGAGTGAAGTAGCGCATATTTAGTGTTAACTGCTAAAATAATGTACAAAATTTGTAAAATCATAATATTATATTCATACGTTTCATCTCATTATTTTAAAAGGTTGTACGTTACGTATTATCTGTAACTGTAACATTAGACGGACTTAAGATCGTTCGAAATATCTCAATAGATATACAACAACGTAAGCTTGAAACTGAAGCAAATGATTTATAGGATCAGTTAAAAATATTTTCTCAATAATCAAAGAGCGTGAACAAAAAGCCACGTTAAGTCCTTTCTGAAAAATAGTTCACTAGATATTGTTAAATTATCGATGGAATGAATAAAGCTTTTTGTCACTTGTCCGTGATCAATTTTATGAATGTGGCTCCAACGATATATCATGCGCTAGTCTTTCTAAGGTATTTGAAAATATGAAAATATTTATCACATTTTGGACAGCATGAGACAACAGAATTAATAAAGAGCCGTGTAACTCATTAACAAACAATTTTATACTGGTATGTATTATAATTCGGTCGGTGGTGTTTGTTCGCCGGTTATAGAGACGCGTGTGTTTGGGGTAAATGGAGCCATTCATTATGTCCAATTTATGTACGATAAATTTAATTAATTATTGGAGTTTGTCTTGCTTTACTTATCTTGTTCCATTTAACTGGTTTAACACATTTAACAAGATAAAAAGTAAAACAACTAAAACCCAACTACGACAAAAAACGACGCTGAAAAAGTATAAAACAAAAGTTAAATTGATGAACTAATAAAGAAGCTATGAACGAAAAGATGTGAATTATATGCAATCAGCCCATGAATACAGGTAAAGTCACAAGGAAATGCTAGTAATATATATATATTCAAAATGTGCAAGTAAAAAGCTTTCAAATGATACCAAACACAGCATATTTATCTTAACTTTATTTTTTTACTCTGTATGTTTTGTCCACTAGAGGGCGCCACATTAGATTTTGTGAAACCCCATATAGCCTATAACCAGCGGACAATTAAGACGCTTCTAATGATATGTCATTTGTCGAATTCTGATAAGTAGTTTAGAAGTTACGAGGGAACAGATGAACATACATACATACATACATACATATATACATACATACATACATACATACATACATACATAGCCCGTCAAAATCATAACCCTCCTTTTGCTTTGCCGTAGTCGGGTAAAAACTGAAAATGTCTTAATTAATTCTTAGCCAAATATACCTAACTTGAGTTTTATATTAAATCAGAATCAAATTAACATTATTCTATAAACCTTTAAAATATGAAACTAACATCTACATATATCCATTACATAAATTCTAATAGTTTATTTTAAACGTTTAAACAGAGTTTAATTTGAATTCTCAAAAATTTAATTTATTTCAAACCTGGACTGGACTTGGTATTAATAATTTTGTTCAGTTAGTTTTTTGATGCCATTTTATCATATTGCTACACTAGACTTTTAATGTGTTTTTTATATAATTACATTAAAAAATAACGGTAAAAGTTAACTTAAATATACTTTGCTCGGATTTGTATTGCACGCCTCATAAGCGAAGCGTTGAGGTGGGTACTACTGTCACTTCGCGCAAAACATCTGATTTTTCAAACTTAAAATGTCTTTTTGTATCATACATTGCACTTGTAAGATAATACATACACACACATATTAAGAAAAAACACTATTTTTAACGTTCATGATATTTTTGATGTCATTTTTGTTATTTAAACTAGTTAAAAAACAGTTTAAAAAAGTTCTGTCTTGGACGTCCGTGTGTCTGTATGTGCGGATCCTTTTTCTTGTTAACACGATAGCGACCGAAATACTTTACTAATCGAGTCTTTTTTTTTCTCTTACGCTTGAGTATGCTCAGGAATAGAACCCTTTCATTTTTCAGGGTCTGATTCGATGTGGTTTAATTGTTATTAAATAAACAAAAATAATAATAAATAAATATTTCTTAAAAAAAATTATGAGGCGTGCACTTTTGGATTTTCCAAATTATTTCATAATATTTTCACTAATTTATAATACTTTTTATTTATTTGTGTTCATATATTGCATTTGTGTTGCGTTACGCATTGTGTTGCGAATAATTTGATTGTGTTTGTATGATAAAGTACATAGACTTATTTAATTATTTGGAGGCTTGTAAATACCGTATAGGTGTAGTTACGGACATTTCATGAATTTGCGTAAACTCTTGTAGTTCATATTTTCGTGTTTACGGGTTGGATCAAATAGTGAGTTTTCCGTTATAGGAACATTTCGCGAATTTTCGTCTTATCTTAAATACCTAATAATTACATAGTTCTTATTGCAAAATGGAACATCATTTAAAAACTCTCACTATGCAAAAGAAAGTATATAGAGTCTCAGCTATGTACCGTTCGCCAAAGGAAGCAAAAAGTGTGTATTAATTAGTATCGCAGATATGAATAACGCGTATCAGCTTATCCGGAATTAGCATACAGCGGCGGTGCGGGCTGCCCGCTGCCGGCGCGGGCTGCGACGCTTTCTGCGCGGGAATGCACCGCGCGTTACGCGTACCTTTCTAGTGCATTCATTATCATACAAATCTCATGCGCTTTATTATTTACTTCAACCTGTCTTTCATTTAAATAATCGTTTACCGTTTCGACTTAACGATGCTCGATGGTATGGAGCCTCGAACGATTCGAATGCAGTCTACTTTCTAACTTTACTTGAATTTTCCGTTCAGTGATTCTGTAATTTTCCGTCATCAGCGCCGCAATATATTTCCAAAATATTTCGTTTAGTGTATTACTAACAAATTGCGAAATTTGTTTTTTAATGGTTTTTTAAATATTTATGTCGATTCTTCCGCTTGAAATTGATCTTTTTAATGTAATCTTAACGAGGTTGACTTTTAGGGTCCGAGCGAAAAGTAAGGACATTTCCCTTATCAGGCGAAACATAATGTATGGGTTTAGCATGAAATAAACCGACCGGTCAGGCCGAAAGCCCGGGCGCAATATATCCTCGGTCCCGCCGGGAGAGAGGGTGGAAGTTTAAACCTTTCCATCTTGCCCTTTGTGACATCCGATGATCTCTTCTCTGTTTACAGCCCGGCTAGCGCATAATTCAGGACGAGGCCGCATCGCCCTTTACGAAATAATAAGTAAAGTAAAAGGTTCGGGAACGGAAACAAAAGCGGGCAATCGCGGAATGCGCGATCAGAAGCACATTTCGTTTAAAGTAAACGGAGGTCGAGGGGCGCCCTAATAGAATTGTTGCCTCACTTCAAAGGAATAAGTAATCGTCCTGGAGAATTCTCATTCGCCCGTAATCGGAACCGAAAGATAGCATCGTATTAAAGGATAGGGAAATAAACGGGCGAGGGTGGCGTTCAGCGGCCATCGCTCAGGGCCTGCGATGAATCGCGTTGCGTGAAATAGTGCGGCCGGCGCCCCGGGACCGCTAAATCCAAACAACGGGTGGAATTTAAATCCCATTAAGGCATTTATGATTCGTGCGGCGGCGCCGTGCGCACGGCTGCTCGGGACGGAAATTGGCAAGCGGGCCCGGCCGCCGCCCGCCCGGCAGCCCGGCCACCACGCGCGGCGGGTAATGAAGCGTGTGCCAACAGACATTACCAGCGCTTTGTTTGACGCTGCTTACGTGCTTCGCCGCTGTAACTACATCAACCAAACGTCGCAAATTGACTAGGTATCTGAAATCCGGCTTCAGTAGGGAGACCGTTGCGATTTTCGTTAGTAGTACCATTATTTTATGTATGTGAATGCGCAGAAACTCTTCAATATTTTCTTTTAAGTCATAAGGAAAAATAAACTAATGTCTCATCTATCTGCAGCGTCAACATTCCACAGCTGTGACTAGCTGATGAATCTAAATAGGAGCCTCCGGTAGCCGATTTAATCCCGACAATATATTGTCAATGTAATTTATCACGAGTAAAGCTACTTCTATGAGAATTTCACTAAATGCTATTGAGAAGTTTTAAGATCCCAAATCAAAAAGGGTACGCCTTATTGATTTCTTCAAATTATTTAGTATCTTCCACACACACTCATACACGACCCCATTCATAAAGCAAATAAAGCATTCGTATGTTGAATGAATGCTATCATCGGTATGCACTAGTTCATAAAAGTATGAGATATGAATCGAGTAACATCGTGTATCACCCCGCGCTATCGGCATTCAAATTATAAGTGCAAGCGTCGTGTGTGTTTAGCTGCGAAGGCCATGATTACGTGCAATAAAACAATTCGTTATTGTGCTCGTCCCGTTCGAGCAGCCCGGGTGCCGGGTGCCCGGTTGCGGGGCCCGGCAGCGCGGGTGCGCGGGCGCGGCGCCACAGGTGCGGACGGCGCGGCGATAGCATCTCCCCCGCCGGGACCTTCCCCAGACGACTTGTTTATCCTCGTGTCGTTCACTTTTTGCCCATATTTATAACGGTATAATCTATTAACCCTAATAGGGCTCATTCCTAAGGAAATGGAGTAAAGTGTTGTTTATAAATGCCATTGTAGAGCCGTTCGCTTTAGTATGTTTGCTGGGGTTAGATGGGGTGCCAATGACATACGACTGTATCGATATTCACACATATTTATGAGGTGTAAACCATGTGTGTTGGTTTCAAACAAGCGTTGTCTGTTATCTATTCTAAAAAGAAACCAGTATAATGGTAGAGTTTTTAAAATATGTAGATTTATCATTTTGCTAAAAAATATATTCAAGGTGTACGAGACAAAAAACCTCGTTGAATTCTTTTGTATTTATCAAACACTCGGTTCAAGATTTTGAGATTTAAATAGTTTTTTTAACATCACAGCTATTCAAAAAATACCATTTACCGTTTCCGCGTGTCATTCTAATTATATTTTGTAAATCAAGCTGTAGGATACGAAAATAATTTAAAGCTATTCACAGTTACATGACGTTCGGTGGAGCTTTGCTCGGCAACAATAATCGTGCGATCTAGATGCGTATCGCGGGTATCAGTTGCGGACAAACCCGCGGCGCGCGCTTGTCACGCGTCGCCGAGCGTGACCGTGACCGTGACCACTGACCACTGACCATCCACTGATATCCATAAACTATCTTACGCACGTAGGTACTTGTCAAGTCTATGGGACTGAACTAATCGACAGTAGCGCCTCAAAGATATTCAATATTTGCTAATATTAATAAATCAAATGCCGGCCGATATTAATTTACGTCTAATTTGGAGCATTAATCCTTATTTTATTAGACACTTAACATGGTATAAACTTTTTATTGTTATTAATTTATTACATTTTATTATGAATGTGTCTAATAAATCTTGTAAAAAGTGCTGTTTCTTAGCATTATTTATATTTATTGTATAGGTATCTTTCAATTTTACAAACAAATAAGAATACCTACAAGTAGTAGTAGTAGTAGTAGTTGTAGTAGTTGTAGTAGTTGTACAAGCATCTGATAAAGATACAAGAACAAATGTATAGTTTAATTTATCAATAATTCGTGATCCTTTTTGGCAAGGAAAAGAAACAACATTTTAAAAATAGTTTAAATTTATCACCCGGCTGATTACACTTATGAACTGACACAAAAAAGCGATATTTTAAGCTTAGAAGAGCGGTTGAGTGCAATTCGCTCTAGGTACGTAGCTTGCTGTTACTAGCTAAAGTGAGCTCCATTCCAGTCCGAGCCTCACGCAATCAATATTTTATATCTGATTGAGTTGTGAAATAAAACACTTTGGTGTAGATTTAACATGCAATTCGTTAGTTATTAACCCGACGCTCTATCGCGAACGTGTTGCTGGGAAAGCATGACATGCGACATGATAATATACCCAATGTTTATGAATAATGTTGTCTAAAATCTATTAAACAAGTGTACGACAATAAATTATACATGAAATGAAATAGTTATGTGCTAATTCTATGCATAAACGTTAAATTGAAGGTAAGACATTCATAAAAAGTAGTGTATCTACGGTGTAAGTTCCGAGGGCACTGAAAAAAAAAATTGTTCGGAAAAATTATAGCAATGTTCAATACGGCTTTTTTGTCAATGTTTTGTGTAAATATATGTGTTATTTCACATTAAAGTACGGATTTGCAACGGAAAGCATTCGATTTCCTAAAGATTTAACTGGAAATAATACAGAGAAAGATAAAATTAGAGAATACCTCGCATAAAATACAACACACTTCAACAATCTTACACGTGATATAATACGAGCTCATTTAAAACATATGACTAAACAAACAAACAGCAACCGGCAGCTCATCCGCAGCTATTGAACAATAAGCTGCAAGCTGGTCGAGCCGCTCGGCAGCGACCCGTCACCCGATCCACGCGACAGATAGCTCGCAAAAACGCGCAACGGGCCTGTGACGTCACCGGCCATTTAGCGGCCGATACATTAAACGCTTTACATTAACAAACATCACTATTATTGTATGTCGTAATGACTAGTTTGCGGCATGCTCTCCGACGGACCGCTCGAGCGATAAGGTAATTTGGGAAACCCAATATTATTCGATCTGAGTATCGGCTGGTTAATAGGAACCTCTCGATAACAACGCGCTCTGCTCTGCGCCGGGGAGTAAGTTTAGCCTTACATTGTCATATTTGTTTGTTTACTTTTAAGATACTATTGGGTCTATATTATTCTTGTGTATTTATAATATGTTGAAAATGTTGCATGTGTCCAAATATGGCCTGATGTTGTGTTTACTTTAACTATAGATGTGCATGTCTTATTCTAGTTTTTTGCAATCATTGTTCGATTCAAATAATTGCTTCAACTTCTCATAACGTGAGGTACAGGTGTATTCCCCATTATCCTCTGGTCTTTTCACAGATAAAGTAAATTAAAGTGGAATACAATAAGGAACGGTCATAATATTGGGAGATATTTCAAACGATTTATCATTTATATTACAAGTAAGATAAGAAGTAGGCTTCAAATGCAAGTTATCTCGGAGATGATTTGCAGTAAAGCAGCACGAAGCAGCAGAAAGAAGATTGATGTTATCTTTTTAGAAATTATAAAGCCTCTACCCGTGCAGGAAGCAGTTCACTAATGAATAAAAACGTTGTGTTTTCCTAGAGTCCATCCAAATGTTTTTATACGTGTATTATGTCATCATACATTAACTACTTGGTATTTTGACATGGTTTCAAATTTGTAGTTACCTTGATCTTTGTTACATTTCTACATCATGTTGAACTTATTGTACTTTGCTCGGGGCTGCACTCACACTGGGGTCGGTTGTTGTTAATTATACGTATTATATATTTATTTATACGTCTAGACTAAGAATAAGTTACAGAGAGCTAATGCAAATATAATTTAACAAGCTCTACTTATAATTAATTGAAACACGTTTTCTAGAGTGTTTTATGTAGATTTTTGGTTTTTGCCGGCTGTTTTTGTTTTAGTCTAGTCTCATTATCAAAAATATTTCAAGACGCAATGAATGTATATTTTGCAATTAATATAGTATCGTTGTTGCAGTGTCGGGCCGCGGTGACGTCAGTGGCTTCTTCAACACTCAGATGGTGCTCGACCTTAACGGTGAGTGAATACAGTCCATTTTGGAATAACTTTACTATCGCATCTACATATTGCGCTATTTTGCTTATTTTATCTGTTTATTGTTTTGAATATTCAAGCATTCGCTGACATGAGATAAGTGTTTAAAGAACATGGTGTCTTTTTAGCGGCCAATATGATATAATAAAGTTATGGGCATTCGCGTGACGTACCTAGACATTAAAGATGTCAGTTACATCTTTTAGACTACCTCAAGTCGTGATGTTGTTCCCTGTATCGCTACCGTGCCCAACACATCGCGTTAACAATGAAATCACAATTACAATGCACCGCGGAGCTTCCTTCATTAGAATATGACGCTAGCGCGGTCCCCAAATTGCCTAATTAATTTTTTGTGAGCGCCAGCGCTGCAGCACCGCTTCCTGCGCCCGCGCCCAGCTGCGTACCGAGAACCACCGGCACTAATTCCTCCACTTCTTATTGTGTGAACGGGAAAAACAAATTCGACGACGTCCAGTTCAATGAATCGAGCCGGCCGAGAGAGACAAAACGATTTAATTGAATTAATTCAAATGCAGCCCTTTTTGCCGCGCGGGAGCACCGAAACATTTCTAATTCTCATCTAGGTGGGTTTTTGTGCGCGTTAATTACGGGATGAATGGGTCGGAGGAAGCTTTCGGCGCAGACGCCGCTCTTTTTGCGGCCGCTTCGCGGAACTCTAACATCGATCGCTTTCCAAACGGTCCGTTCGAACAGAACCGTCGAGGCGAGGCCGATTCAAATTTGGGACATATTACACGGTGACACATTTCAATCAGAGAAACGGCATTTCCACGTACTGCGCTGACGAAGCGCGTTCACGTTTCTGTTTATTTCCTATTGAAAGAAACTCAGTACATTCATTTAATAAATTCCAGTGATTTAAATAGCAATATCTATTTCGTGGACAATCTGCAAAAAGCGTAAACGTGATGGAACCACGCTTCGGACCATCACTGATGAGATTCATTACGCTCTAACGAGTGAATAATTTGGTTGGTTCCGAATAGATTCGCGGCGAAGCGGTGACACCGGGGCTGCACGGGCCAGCTACCGGCCGTTCCGAGCGTCGAGTTACGTTGCCTTAGGTTACTGTAAACAAAAACTTTTGCCCCGACTATGCAGTTAATAGTAAATACCCATGGTAAATACTAAAGGTTTTATATGTGTAGGCGGTAAGGTAGGCGGTGATCTCTAGTCATCCTTCGGAAGAATTATTTTTAAAATGTCACAGCTATTTCTATCGCAATTCGATTTATTATAAAAATGCGGGAAAGGATCGATATTGAAATAAATTACATTAAAGTCACAATATTATTAGTGGCACCTATGTCAAATCCCCGCATCTCGCAGCCCGCAGCTCGCAGCTCGCGACCCGCAGCGGCCGCAGCGCAGTACCGTTGCGACTGGCTGCATAATGTCAGTAGCTGTCGCCTTTTGCGTCCGCCTATGATTACCATTGAAAGCCGACGTATAAGGCTCGACTCTATTCAATAATCTACATATCGAGCTCCCGATAAGCAGTTTGTTATACGAGACACTATTTTATGTACCGGCTCATGTCTAGTCAACGCAACTCAATGTAAATGGGTCAATATAGCTTTTAGGGGTCCGCAGGCTCTAGTTAAAATAGCATTCGGTTACAATACTGCTATCCGAATCGGTGGTAAATGTTAAAAATATGTAATGACGATTCGAAAGTTTTTCTAAAAGAAGTCTAATTGAATAAATATACATGTTTGAGTTTGAGTTTGAGTTATGCCTATCTGAGCTCATTAAAACTTAATTTAACCAAATTTTTTAAATATTTATATATTGTTTGTATAAGGCTACTTTACAATTGAAAAACCGTTTAATCATAAAACATTTGAATTCTACTTATATTTCAATTCAATAGATTAAAATAAAGCCTATGATACATTCATATATTTTTTATCTATGTGTCATATTGTCATTATCCCCAATACAAATCAATGCAGGGGCATTAAATAAATACCTATAGTATGTGTGCAATGTGACGAATGACGTAATGAGTGACGTGCGTGTGTGTGGACGTGTGTATGTGTTGGCACGTCACGTCGGCGTGGGAGCGCTTTTTGCCGCGCGCGCGCCGCCGGCCGACGGGCGACATACCGAAACATGTCGCCGCGGATATTTGATTAATGCCCACGTAATTAAAGTGGTTTACAGTCTTATGTGATCTATCTGTTGAAGCTCTATCAATGAGGCTAACGCGTGATATCTACTTTATGCGATAGAGCACAAGAACTAAGAAGTCGGTTAGCATTTATACATTACCATTTCGTTTTTTCTTCGCTGCCATCAAAAATTTCTTAGAATTAACTTTTAGCTTTTCGAAAATTTCTCACTAAGAATACAACAAAAGTACTTTAAAGTACACATAATTAATTTGGAGTATTCCTTTGTCGAATTCGAATTCGAGTTAAAAATCTCGGCAGCACCGTCGCCATAATGCCGTTCCCGTTACACTATCACCGTTTAATTGTGCCGCGTAAAAAGTAGTACAATTCACACTAATTTAAAAACTTGGTAAGTAATTAGGTATAAGTATTGATGAAACAAAATGTCGCGTCGTCCGTTCCGCACGCGCGCGCGGCCGCGGCGTGCCGGCGCGACGTCGCGCGATGACCGAGCGTTTTTATATAAGGTTGTACTATTTCAAGAAAACACTATATTTTTTCCTGTATTCAGAGGCTTAAATAAGATTTTTTACAACTATTGGCTCAGTCGTAAATTCATTAAAAATATGTCGTATTTATCACGTCTATGGCTACGTGGATTCAATTATACTGTATGTGATCTACTTGACGTCAATTTTCTTTCAATCTTTTTTTTTACAAACACCACAATCATTATTTTTCTAACATAATTGAAAATGTTTTTCTTTTCATTACATGAATCATTTATATTAGATTGAAAAAGACGTTTTCACACCTTCTTACATGATTATCATCACTATTGACGTTTGTTGTACAACTTCACTCTATTCTCAGGCAAACATGTTGCATTAATTTACGTTTACAGGTATGATTATTTTTTATTGCACAAATAGGCACTAGGTATTAATTTTAACCGTGCACATGACTTTTAAATTTAATTTTATAAAAGCTGAAATTATTTAATAAAGTGCTCCAAAACTAATTACTTGTGTTAATTTAAAAGCAGTAAAGTTATTTAATGTGCGTAATTCAACGTTCATTATTATATAATATATTATCCAAAATTGTAAACACAAAATATCATCGGACCAAAGCGGCAGCCCTGCGGCACACCGCGCTTTGCATGTCAATGCTCCGCGGAGCCAAACAGATCGGCTGTCCACGATTTTGTCACCGATCCCATTCTCGGCGTCTTCCCTTGTCTTATCTACATCGCTTTCAAATTAATAGCTCCACGGTGATGCGGACTTTTCGAAAGCACATCATCATCGTTAGCCCAATAAAGAAGAACTAATTCATTGTACCGACTGCCGACTGCATGGCGACCTCTCCACTGACTATTAATTCTTAACAATTATCCGCAGCTCCAACTGGACGCGTGAACGCGACCCGGATTAATAATTTAATTCTGTATTTGAATTCAACGCAAACACGATAAACGTATAATTATAAGTACTTCACGCTATAATTTTCACATAACGAAGCGCATATTTATTGCTAATTTTCTTACATTTCGCCGTTCTATTGAAATTACTTGTGCAAATATAAATTAAAAAGGAAAGATAACCGTTGTTGAACAAATCGTCAACAATCGACAGGCGGCAACAGCTAACATGCCAATATTCTAATTTTTTGCATGACGAGGTAAGGTGGGCCGCAGGTAACACGTGCAAACGTTGCGAAATGCATTCCGGAATACTCATTTCTGTTTAATTATGTTATGATGCACAACATTATCGTGAAAATATGTAAGAATATAACATCATCCATTCGTATCAATCCAAGAGCAATGTTATAACATTGCTCTTGGATTTGCCGCCGACACCGCAGTGAATGGGATTAAGCGTAAAATATAATATTTATATATAATATATATAATAAGTTAGTATAGAGTTCCATGTTGCAACCGTGTTGCATATAATGCCTGTACATGATCGATAAACGTAGCAATTAATGTAGATCAAGACGTAGAAGTACCTAATAGTCCGCTATCAAGTGAGCTAGCACGTGAGGCGCAGGGTCGGAACATATTTTGCATGCGCGCTGGCTACCTGCACCCGCACCGCGCCTTTGCGACCATCTGCGCCTTTTTTCATTTCACCGGCGAACAATCAAGCTTGCATATTCTATCCATTTCTATGAGTTTTTGCCGCGGTGAATGATTTTTTTGAAGATTTATTGCGAGCGGCAGACGGAGCCGGGCGCGGCGCTAATGGCGATTTTAATGTGTTTCATGCACCGGGCAGCTATATCTTTGTATTCGAACATAATCGAGTAACGTCTTTTAGCCATAATGCGCATTCACATTGCTTCTATATCGCAATGCCCTGACAGAAAGCGACACCAGACCTCTGTAGACGGCAACGGTTAGGTATTGGCTGATTTATATCCTTCAATGAATTGGGAGCATTCATTTAGTTAGGAAGACATCCACGTGCCCCTTTGTTTATTATAATATTAAACGGAATAAGTCTAGACAAATACAAACTGCATAGATAACAATTAAAATTTAAAAGCCTTATTGTTTCAATCAAAGAAAAAAAATAAATACTCTTTGCTGGATTCAGTTCATCATTAACATTGTTACAGAGCAAAGCATCATTTTTTACAAATACGTTGATAAAAATAATATTCTCATGCATTTTTAATTAATTCATAAAAACAAATTCATTCGGCGATCACATTAAGTACCTGCTTGATATCCATTCAAAATAATGTAAATGATCTGATACGAGATAGTTGAGAGCCGTGTTCTGTCCACCGTTAACCATCTAACAGCTACTGATTACGATCTTCGCGAGAAACTAAACAAAAATTTGTACGGCGCATGTCCGCGCGCAAAAAATCTCACTTATTTATATACGAATTAAACTAAATTCAAATTAAAGTCCAGGTATAATTGCAATTAACATGAAACTACCGGCTCGGCTCGTAACGACGTATCTGTAACTGAGACTAAGTTCTTAATTTATTATAATTGTTATCGCTCGACAAAACAATAACACACGAACGTGTTTTAGAAACTAGAAGAAATATAAAAAGTGAATCAGATTCGCGATTATCAAAATTTATTTGATACCGAGTTAGTTTTTTGGGCGACTGTTATGGTCGCTTTGTTGAATTCTGAGAACTTTGAAATAAACGCGGGTTCGATGCGTATTGAAATTTCTAAATGCACTTACGAGTAGATCGTAGATTATTCTCTGCGGTGGTCATGTGAAAAAGTTTCTCGGCACATCGCAATACGATGCACCGAAGATTGTGCATACTATTAGTTATGAATAAAGGTCAGAATAGCGTGCAGACAAGGGTGCGAAGGTAACAAAGGATTTGCATACGTCCAGGTTAGTCGGCGCAATTTTTTGCTAGCTTTTGTCCGGAATCCGAAAATCAATCACATTTTGAAGCCGCTCTTTCTTCCCGGTGCGAAATACTATAATTTATTCGTTTTTCTGCACATTGTTATTTTCTAAGATTTGCCCACATTTATCATTCAGACTTTTATGGATTTATAATTTATGCTTTTCTTTCCTTTTGTGACAGTTATATCGTACAATCTACCGTTCACTGCGAGTAGATATCTTCAGAGCGCACTTTATGCATACTGTGGGTTTTATCTCAACGTGCAAAACATAACAGACGTCAGACGACTTCAAATACTCTTCAGTGAACGTGTAATTACATTGTACAAAAAATCTCTTGAATATTACACGATCATGTAACTACGTGTACTAAAATGTATGTAAATGCTCATTGCGATCATAAACATTTGCACATGCAATACGCATCGTGCGTTGCCTCAGTTGTTTGAGGCTCCTCTATCGACACGAAAATGAAGGTCGGAGGATTTATATTGAACTAGGAACGCGCATAACTTAATCGAAAATGGATGGCTATTGCTAATTTATTCAATTCTGTGAAGAACAAAGAAAAAAAAAAGTTGTGTGGTTTATGAAACCACGGTAAAAGTGAAACTGTTCGAACGGTTCCGAACACTGCTTTGTGTAGCGCATGTCGCGTGACGGTCGGCTGCCGAGTAGGTACCTATATACCTACTAGGTACCAAAAAGTTTGAGACGATGTAATAAAAGTTTCACTTTAAAACTCTTAGCAAAGTACAAAATGAAAAACGATTTAACCGAAATCGCTTTTAGTATTTTGAATTAGTTCAAAGTAAAACTGAAACAAAATCATCTGTTGAATGCACGATACCCGAGGCTAATGCGACGCATAGTGATGCAGCGCGCGGCGAGCGGCGAGCGTGAGCGGCGCGGCGCTAGCGAGTAGCGACGGCCGGGCCCGTGCGCACTCAAGCCTTGCCTATTATTTATGGGGCAAGCGGAGCTGGAGAAAGAGTCTAGCTAAAAAAAGTACGAGTGCATTCACGGAACATGCAAAGCAGTTTTTTCCCGTGTTGTTTACTGCGCCCGCGCCGGTCGGGTCACTCTACTTTCTACGATTAATTTATTCAGTTCAATATCACCGCACCTACTCGTGACCGCCGGGCTTATAAATCGACTCCAGTTGAGAGAAAATATTTACATCCCACATTTTCTGCAAGATTTCACCGAGTTCTACAATCGGGATATCGGCTGAAGTCCAGTTTCCTAGATACTTAACTGACCTTTTCGTATAATATCTAAGGGGATCATATCTAGAATTCGGTGTTATGCAAATATTCATAAATAGTTCAGCTGTATTTGCTCCTAAAATGAAATCAATTGATAATGCATATAATATTAAACTGCCCACCCTAAAACTTGAATTTAAAATCGATTTGATTATGTTCAAGTGATTGTATATCTTCTATTTTTATATTGTGATTAATGGTGTGTATCATTTGTACGTAACATATCGTTGGTGAATGAGCATTTAAACATGACACACGATTACAGACGAACTCCTTGGTCTAGTGGTCGCGCCGATTGGCTGCACAGTGCACAAGCTCCCCGCACTATCGTCAAAATATTTGCAAATTATGTAGTCAGGAAGTAAAACTTTATTCAAATGAAGTGTATTGCATTTATTTCAGTTCCCTATTGAGTATAGCAACTAAATCGGATTTCTTCCAAGCTGTATCGGATTACCATTTAAAGGTAATATAATAATTATAAATGGATAGAAATCCTACATTTGCATTTCGATAGGTCTTTCTATTTGTGACCGCTATAGATTTTCGCCACCGTCGGCCACGTTTCATTGTATTTGTATAATTATAAAGTGCAGTGTGTGAAGTGGTATGTTAGGCGCTAGGCCAGTGGGCACAGCGAGGCGCCGCACCTGTGGGGCTGGGGAGGTGACGCGATAACTGTCGCCGCACCAAAACCGTATGCAAAGCAGACCTTCGCGGAACAGCAGCATGGCGAGAGTACGCAAATCAACGTTTCTTTCTAGAAAGAAATTTGCGTGCTCACGTGACCGTGTGCTGACGGTTTGCATCTCAAATAGCTTTCTCCTATCCTTACTTTGTAAAATGATATGATCAGTCTCGATCGTACATTTACATTCCTAAATCAACACACACTGTCAAATGTTACACCACCAATTAAAGGTGCTTAGTTTAATATTTATATAATAACATTTAAGAATTGCGCGATGCGCGATTATGTTTTTTTTAGTTTCGTAATCAATTAAAAAGTTCCATACATTAGGCAGTGAAGAAAACAACAAAACAATTAATATAAGCCATCTATAAACATAATAACAGAAAGTCGTTAGCTTACACGTAAAGCGCAGTAGCTGTGTCACAACGGTCACTGGTGAGCCCTGCGAGGGTCGGTGAGGGTCGGTGAGGGTCAGTGCAGGGTAGCACGTCACACGAGCGGTCCCGTTAGCTGAGCTGACCTTTAGTTTTTCTGTTCCGAGCGCCGGCCGGCGGGGGCCGCTCGGGGCTGGTTGTCTGGACTCTGCCTTCGAGCTGACATGAACTCGGGTGAGTCTTTCCACTTTATAGACTGCACTATCACACTAAATGAGGAAGTCAAATATAATCAAACACGTGATAATTATGTCCTTTCTATTCATTCGGGCACCGATTGATATTTACTTTATTTCATTGTAAGCGTAACCAACCAACACCCCGACTTTGCCCATACATATTATCAGAAAAAAATATCAACATCTGATCTGATCGTTTTTCATAAAAAAATTAAATGATTATCTTCGACGCCAGGTAATTGGCTTTCTCGACCCTGATGAACCTTTCGGTACATGGGGTATATTTTAGCAGTAATTTACATAAACGACTTTGTTACTATAAAATAATTTATAAGTATTGAAACATCCAAGTGCGGTTTGACGCCGGTCGCCGCGTGACTCGCCCCCAACTATGAGCCTGTAAACAGCTGATATCGGAACTGTATCTTCATCCCGTAAGATCATAAATTATCTGCCTTTCTTTTGTTTTATTGCGTGTAAACTTCTCTTGTCCTCGCCCCTCATCTGTTAAATCAAATTCAATCTTGTTACGACACCGCAATTACTTAGGTATTATCTTTTAAAACTATTTCGACTTCTTATTATCAGCGTTAAACATTTCAAACGTCCTTCGTGACAATGCACTCAAACAAAAAATGTATTATTTTCTCTTTTATCGAATTAGGGAAGGCTCGAAGAAGCAATTACGAGGGCTTTTGTGTCGGGGAAAGCGATCGGCAAAAAATATTCGGCTGCGTCGCGCGGCCACGTGACTTTCTCATTTGTTGTCCCAAACAAAAAGTTAAAAAACATAAACAATCGAAATCGTAAAAATTGCACGCCGTTACGCATAACGCCTAACAGTTACTGCCATAAAAGAAAGCATCGGCCATTTGAATACAGCTACGCTTTTATTGCCTAACGTAACTTTTTAAATTACCTATCTGTTATGTTTCGATATTTTAAGGTTTCAATGCGCATTATAATTGTTTTTAACAATTCGTCGTAAACGGAGCTATCGGCTCTCAAATAAAAATAAATTCGAGACCCTCGCGAAGTAAATCTATTCATCTTAAATAAAGTGTGTAACAGTTGTTCAAAGTACATTTGGAGAGGTTGTAAAAGGTTTTGTGAGAATGTGCCGCGATTTGGCAGGCGGAGGGTCGTAACGGCAGCGTGGACGCGAGGGCGCCGGGCGCGAGGGCGCTCCTGACCTTTGGGTCCCGTTGGCCACCTGCGTCCGTTGAGGTCCCGCTATGCATGCATTAAGTCCAGACTGAGCTGCCCTTTAACGGCACCGTATAATTGTTGACCTAACTGTTCGTTATGAGATGCGTTGTTGACGAGCGTCCCGACTCCCGAGTCCCGACTCCCGACTCCCGACTCCCGACTCCCGACTCCCGCCTAATCACTAGCCGAAGGAATTATAATTGCAAATGTTATTTTAGACGTTACGTGGAATTATTGACGTTCGTGCTATTTTGCAAACAGTTACATTCTTCTTCTAATTTCACGGAACGTGTAGACGTACTAATAGACTTTAAATTATAAAAAAAAATTGATTAAAATAATACTGATGCTAATATGATAATTTAAAATCCTTCGATATTACTTATATAACATTGGTTTGAATTATAGAGCGTAATGGAACGAAAAGAAATCGAAGCATCTTTTTTTGATCTCCGAAAGGTCAAGTAGATATATTTCTCATAAGCATCGCAAGTGGTGTTGTGTACGACGTAATTGAGCAGGTTGCCGGCGGATCCCATTAAATCATAATTGAACAGTTTTGGCGGAGTGCGCGCGGTGTGTGCATCTCATCAGCGCGGCTCCGCGCACGTGCGCCGCTCGCCGCTCGCTGCTTGCCGCTCGCCGCTTGCGGTTACTCGCTGTAATTGACCATCACCGCGCAATCAATATGCTTCCAATCTCGTTGTGAGGTTACTGGTTAGCCTGGACGGTATGATTATTCCGAAATAGATATGAAAATAGCGTTGAATTATAATAAACGTAAATTCGTTTCAAATCAACTATGTAGAGCAATGTAGAGGTAAATTTTAATGAAGTTCAGCGTTCACCGTGTCTTAGGTCCTTACTGTTCTCGCGACGCTGTGGGAAGTTTTGCAGCCATATTACCATTGTAGCCAATTAAACGCGAATGCAGTACCTACTAAAATAGAAGATTTTTTGCAAATAGATACATACTTAAAGTGGGATCGAATGTAAGTAGTGAATTACCGTACGTGCTCATGACTTGTATTACCCACTTTTTTTAATCTAATAACTGTTTTATATTCGTTCAACAATTGGCTATAACATATAAAATATTGCTATGTGTTCTCTTTTATAGTAGTTTTAATTGATGTTAGGGAATGCAATCCCGACTCGAGATTGCAAATTCGGGATCCCGCGGGATTAGAAATATCAATCCCGCGGGATCCCGGAATTTTCGGGATCCCGTCTAATTTAAAAAAAATGTTGAGTTCAGATGACTGAAAAAGATAATAACTGCTTGTTTGTGATTTGTAAGGTTAACTCAAATAACATATTACTCGAAAGAAAATAAAAACCTTTATTCTTTAATCTTACCAACTAAATAATAATCAGGTTGTAAAGAAATTAACGAAGATAAATTAGGTAATCAAAACAATGAGCTTATTTCAAGGAAATTAGGAAAAAAAGTGTTTTTGAAAATGTTAAATGACTCCTTAAAAAACAAAGGGTATTAATAGTTTCATCTGCTAAACGGCATCTAATGTCCGTTGCAATGTACCCCGCTGCTGAGAATGCCCTCTCCGACTCAACGCTGGTTGGCAACAGCGTGGCGATTCGCCACTGGCGAAGCAATTATACAGGGTGTAATCATTAAGTGTGCACAGGCGATTATTCCGTAACCATTGCAGATTTCAAAAAACTTTAAACTGATATCGAAAGCCCTTTACCTAACGAGTAAAATGACATTATTAACTTTTTATAAATAAAACGAGAAATATCCAAAAATGTCACTTGAAACGCTCCCATATATTTAGTATGAAATATGACTATTTCATACATTTAATATGAAAGGTTTTGCTTTTTTATTTGATTTTGTGCTTTAATTACTTCGCTAATTTTAATGAAAGTTCATTCAGAAACTGTTAATAGAGCTCGATGTGGAATACAATTGTATTCCATATCGAGGATGCCATTTCGAACATTTGCTTTGAATACAACATGTATGGGAAATCAAATGTATGGGAGCGTTTCATGTAACATTTTTGGATATTTCTCGTTTTACTTTCAAAAAGTTCTTATTGTCATTTTACTCATTAGGTATAGTACTTTCAATATCAGTTTAAAGTTTTTTGATATCTATAATAGTTATGGAATAATCGCCTGTGCACACTTAACGATTACACCCTGTATGCAAACTGCAAAAATCGCCCCCTTGTTCCTCCACACTCAAACAAATCCATTTCTTTTTTTATGGTAGGTTCTAATTTGTCTAAGCTCGTGGACGTGGATATACGTGCAAAAGGACTTTTAGAAGCCGCTTGCGCCCCGAGTGGTTGTGTGTTGCGTCGCTGACCACTGCCACCCAATCCCGTCAATCTCGAACGGGATCTCGTCATATAATGCGTCGGGATTGATCCCGAAAAATTACACGAGATCTCGCGAGATCGGGATCCCGCGGGATCGGGATTGCATTCCCTAATTGATGTGCATTAAAGAGCATTCATAATTTTCACCTTCCAAGTTTTAATAAGTAATATAAGTGACGATAGCTTTGTGTGTTCTAAATTTAAAATATATTATGTATATTTACATTTTAGACACGAATATTTCGGTAAACAATTAATACCTATAATATAATACCTATGTCTTATAGCTTTTATTATTGACTATCTCCAATTTAAAATTGTAACTGAAAACATGCAGTGTGCGCCGGTGGCACAATAACAGTTGATCGAGCGCCGCCTGACCTTTCCGATCAATTAGCGCAAATGTTATCTGTGGATATCATTAATTAGCGCAATTTGCGTACGTAACGGGACCGCTGGGGCATGGGGCGGGGGGAGCGGGGGTGAGCGACTCGCGATGATATTTGTGTCGCGTGCGCACCTGCGCGCTGGGGTCAAGGTCGCATTCCTGGGTCCTTCATGATTTCCCATTCATAATATAATATGCACCCTGAACCGTTGTTTGTGGTGTTTTTATCGCATTGAGGTATTTTCCGCTGCCGAGAAAAAAAATATTTCTAAACAAACATGAACGTTTCCGTTACAGTGCATAAAATTCTAAAAAGGGGTTTTTTGCATACTTTTATAATATTTAATTATTACTTCGATCATATGATTGCACGTTTTCATACTGGTACCTCTTTATGCATAATATATTTTATTACTAACTCCTTGCCTAGGCGGGTTTCGAGCACGAGAAGTGCTTGTATTAATATTTAATAATATTTAGTATTTACCAGCATCGAGTATCCTATTTGAATTAATAATATGTGTATAAGCCTAGGCTTATATAAGTTGCTATATTTTCTTATACGAACTCTAGAGTTCGTATAAGAAATAGCAACTTATCAGAAAAATTGAGCGAATACGACTCATTCATTGCAATGAAATTCCAACTAGTGATATCTAGTATTGATAGTCAAATTGTCTAGTAATCTCGTGACGTTATTGGAGGCGCTCGTTGTCAGTTACGTGATGGAGCGGGAATGCACGGTGGCCGTGCGGTGCGGGCTGCGCGGGCGAGCAGAGCGGGCGGCGCGTGGGCGACGTGCGTGCGCTCCTCAATTTGCGACTTCCCTCCACTTCCTGCCCTCCACCCAGAGACGCATACCGCACACCGCATGTGCAATTATTGTCAATTTTTCACAACCTTTCCCTATTTAAATGAGGTCAATGCCCTGACGACGCTCGTCATAATGTGTCATTTATGAATGTTTTGTAGAAGATAAACTCACGAGGCTCTAACCGATGTGTGTTTACAAAAAAGCTAAGAAACATAAACGGGCTAATTAGCGACAAGAAATGATCTTTCGAAATAAAGTATCATATCTTATAAGGAAATAATTTATCAGGCAGAATCTGTAAGATAAAAGCGCCACTCGTAGTAAATCGCACTTTAATTTTTTATAGCAGCGGCACCTGCCCGCTATCTCGGTACACGCACGCGGGTATACGGGTGTACGGGTGGACAAACAGACAGACACGCCGCCGCGCACCGCTCGGGCCATCTAATTAATCAAATCATACCTACTTATTTACGTCAACTGTGCTTTTTGTCTGTTTACGGTTCACCACTTAAATTTAAATTTTTACGTTGTGTTATTATTATGATGTAACTTACTTAAAGTAGGTAAATGAATAATGTTAATCCGCTACACGGAAAAAACACAGAGAGATTTTTTACATCGTTGAGCTAGCATCCATCATCTGCTATTATTGTGATAACAAAATACAAACGAACTTAAATAAGAAAGTAGTTTGGACGTTAATTGAAGAAGGGTTATTATTGAATAATCCAGCGCGATGACTCGCCCGCGCCGTCCGCGTCGCCCGCCCGTCGCTACTGCACTCTACACAATGTTCAACTGTACAACGCAACTCGCAAGTCAACATGTTATCTGAGTACGGGACCACCTCACTCTACACGCATTTTTGTAGGTGCATACCTACTACGAAAAATTTGATGTGTATCTATCGGAAAATCATACCAAATTTCATGCAAATTGGTTCAGTAGTTTAGGCGTGATTGAGTAACAGACAGACAGACAGAGTTACTTTCGCATTTATAATATTAGTATGGATTAGTAAGTTTTTTTAAGTTTTCAATTCCCTTAATTAAATCGTTATTATCATGTTTTTGTAAAGGTAGTTGTGTCATAAAATGTAAGAAAGGTATATAGTACTATTCGTTCAACCTTCTTCTACGCCTTTTGTTCTGTTCTTGATTCCTTGGTGCATGAACTGTCGAAATTGAATCTGGTGTTATATTTATTATTTGTTCGGCAAAGTATGGATTAGTATATTAGTATATTAGTACATATTAGTATATATTAGTATATTAGTATGGATTGCTCACCAAGTCCTCGCCTAACAGTTATTCATTAAACGGGAACAAGAGATAGTGATCATAATTATGTTAAATTTTGAGTTAAAAATATAAGATAACGACACCGACGCGTTTCCTGTTACGCACTTTAAAAAAATGAGAAAAACAAACACCGACGTCAAAGTCGTTTATGAATAATTTATATTTTTCTAAATTTAATCTAATTACACGTAGTTACTTTTTTCAAACTACATGCCACTACTACACTAAATGCTGACAACTAAGGAGTAAGGTATTACAACAATATCTACCTTATATTGTCGGGTAGCTGGCCGCAGCTGACAGCTGACAGCCCGCGCAGGCGCACTACAATACAGCTAATTTGTTTAAACTCACTCGGCTCGTAACAAAGTAGTCTTCCTGAAATTGTCCAATTAATTCTAATTACGTGTGTTTCCAATGTGATTACTCAGACAAGAATTAATTAGCTGAGATACGCGTCTGTGTGTTTGTGTGTGCTTTCTTCGAGCTTTTTACCTTCTAGAACTTTGTTATTACGTAACCGATATTTTAATTTGCTAACATTTACATTATTAAAATAGAATCCAACTAAATAATATACATATATGTACCTATAGTATGTAATGAATAATTGATATAACAGATAACTTTAATATTTGCACGTAAATGGCGATTTGCTCTACATAGATTAAATTTTAATGATACTAGTGATATTATATCAGTTTCATATTAATTTATACTTATTCTGAATTTTCGAAACTCAATAGCAAGAAAAAAATAAACTACTTACAAATTTCTCAGTTCTGGCAATGATTACTTTAAAGCAATAGTTTTAAAATTTTCACTAGCAGTAAAAAGTGGTATAAAAGAAGTACATTTAAATATTATAGCGCCTATGGCTTCAAAATATCAGTGCGGATCCGCTATAATTAAGGGTATATTAAAATGCGTCTTTATGGAGCATTTTATGCGCTTTTAATTGCACGATCTGCCATTAAAATATTTTTTCAATTTGCCATTCGTGAAAACATAATTTTAGGCTAATAATTCATTCAATCTCATAGCTCTACATCGTTCCTCGTGTTGAATCACAAATCACGTACATGTTAAGATTCGCTAAACACATATCTATGGAATATGGAACACGTATTGAGGGAAGTGAACAATAAACGATGTCGTGAGTCCCGCGAAAGGGTGCGCCGCTGGTGGCCGGCGGGCGGCGGGCCTGCACATCCGGAGCATGGGAGCAGCCAGAGCACTGACCACTGAGCAGTGGCCAAATCTTAAAGTTATTATTCGCGCCGCGACGCGAGCACAATGTGTCCGATACTCCGGAGAGTGCTTTCGGTAAACACTTTTCATTTTGAGTAATTCGCCGAGACCTTTTATCCCTTTCCTGAAGAGTGGGGTCTGAAGGGCCGAGATAAAATATTTACCCTTCCTTTCCCGTTTTAATTCTAGTGCAGTACAATTGGACGTTGAATATGTTGGAAGTGGTTTTAAGATGGCTTTATTATTCGCTCGGCTCGAGTTCGGAAGTGCTCCCTTTTGGTTATTTTAAGTTAAACATTGTTATAAAAGAGTCGATTCGAAGGCCGTTAACGCACGTAATTATTTATGCTCGCCGTCGTTATGTAAATGTATAAAATAAAGCGGATTACATTACAGTTAGATAAAAACTGTTTGTAGAACTATTAAACGAGCGGCGGTGAATGTGAATATTATGCAAAGTTGTTAAGGTGAGCGTTGCGGGTGCGGCGCGCGATAACTTGTCACTAGTCACCCGCCGTCCACCATCCGCCGCTGCGCTCTGCAACCGATATTGAAGAATTATCGATGATATCATTTTATGATTGATATTCAAAAATTGAAGAAACACACAAAAATTTTAAAAGGAAGCTAGCAGTTAAAGCACGCATTTATTATTTGAGGTGGAGGTTGATTAGGAGAAATTGTTGTCAAAAACTTTTCTCTGAAAAAGGTCATCATGTTTAAATCGTTTCTAAAAGAGCATCATTCAATAGGAACGAAAAGTCAGTTTTTATTTATAGTATAAAGTGAAAATGAATGTTCAATCAATAATAATGTCGTGCTAAATAAATGAGAGCAAAGCCGTGTGGACATAAAGCGCGGCATCACATGTGCAGTACACAGCGCACCGATGGCTATCTGCGAACACTCGCCACTCCGAGCCCTCCCATCTACATCGCCTTTCCTCTTATTATTGTAATATACTGCAATCGGAACTTTATAACATAACAACTCTTTGATGATTGAGTTAAAACTGAGCGAGTCAAATGGTTTTATAAAATAACATTCATTCACTAAAGGCCTGGTCCATTTTATGTTATTCAGTATTCTACATATAAAAGTTTTTAATTTTTCGTCCAAATATTATATTTCTATAGTTAATTAATTAATTGCAGGTGTATTTTCGATAGTTAGTTAAATATTTCGCTCCAACGTTAAGAGTGTCCTCTTATATGGGAGTGAAACGTGGAGAGTCACCAAAGATATCTCGCAGAAAATCCAGGTCTTTGTCAACCGCTGCCTCCGACAAATTCTGAGAATTCACTGGCCTGAAAAGATCTCCAATGACCAACTATTGGAACGCTGCCACGAGACACCGATTTTCCGCCAAATCTTACGCCGTAAATGGACATGGATTGGCCACACTCTTAGAAGGGACACCTTACATATACCCAGGCAAGCCCTGGAGTGGACTCCGCAAGGGAAAAGAAAACGT
Source organism: Colias eurytheme (assembly GCF_061535395.1). Taxonomy (NCBI): domain Eukaryota; kingdom Metazoa; phylum Arthropoda; class Insecta; order Lepidoptera; family Pieridae; genus Colias; species Colias eurytheme. The sequence goes on from NC_142983.1 coordinate 11,827,831, forward strand.
GGCCGACCTAGACAATCCTGGCGTCGTTCCGTGGCAGCGGAGGCTAAGGCGATCGGTTTGACGTGGCCGGAGCTGAAGAGCGTAGCCCAAGACCGTACGCGATGGCGGCGCACTGTGGACGCCCTCTGCCCCACATAGGGGCCATAGGACCTTAAGTCAAGTAAGTCAGGTGTATTTTCAGTTATAAAAACCGTCAGGGCTGTGCACAGATCACAGATCTCTATGGGGCTGTGTATTATCTTCTAAATATTTTTTTGTGTCTTATCACATAGATTTTATTTTGCCGTTGTCTTGGCGTAAATTATAAAAGAAACACGTAGATGCTCCTATAAAAAATGCAAAGCCTCTAAACGAGTGACAAAGTCGTGTAAGCTCACCCAGGCAACAGTGTCCGTACAGGGTCTAGCAAATCAAATTCAAACAATTAATAATTATTCAATAAGATTTTTGAATCGTCATACCAGTCAGTCGATCATCAGTTTGACCATTTGGCAGGGATTACAGTTTAAACTGTTGGAAATACATGCATATACTCGTAACAGAATGCGAGGGTCGTCTACGCTATTTCACTTCACCTGAAATATCAGAAATTATAATATTAAACAACAATATTAAAATATGTAATGATTAGTAATTTGACGTTTCCGTTGAATGTTATGAAAAGAAGGTTGCGTATGTTTACCAGTGAAATTAATCACTGCACGTACTTAACGTTCACTAATAATGAACAATTATTATCGTAGGAATATTATAAGAGCGCGATGTTTTCAATTACCGCAGTAATGAGCCCGCGACCCGCCGTGTTTAATATGCTAATTATCGTATTCCACTAATTATAATTATAACTTTGGCCATAAACATGAAAGCCGTTGATCGTAAGCGAGATAAACCTATAGTTTTTATGAACATCGCTCACTACGGTGGCAATTAGGCCGTACCTGTTCTGTGAATTTATTCATACAATTTTTGGAGAATTTGCATACCGAAGTGATGTTTTGTTCTCATGTGAATACGTTGTTAACTCGAAGCCTCGGCGAGTGGCCGGTTCCGGTTTGGTGACGGGCGTGTTCTGATCCCGCTGCGTTGCGACGCGCACACACGCGCACGCGCACGCACACCGCCGCACACAGGTGACATTCTGCAAGCAATATTGTGATCGTGTGCCCGTAAACATGTGTATATGAACAATTATTCTAACTCGCAAATGTGATATCGTTAGCATGCGTGCGGTGACAGCGTGACTGCTGCGATGGAGCCATTATCGCTACGCAATAATTATCCCCCATCACATGCAGATCGTCGGCGAGCGGTTTTAATTGAATCGAATCGGGGTCTCGATGACCACTGCATTTCCAGGCTGATGCGGCCGGCGCCGTCAATGGAAGGGTTAACTCGTTCCGAGTGCGCCTCGCTAATGGCTCATCGGAACGTTCTTTTGGCGAAGCGTTTAATTAGTATGGATGAGTGATTAGCGGCGCTGAATTGACTCGTCAAAACGAGCTAACGACAAACATAATTATGTACATTCAAGAGCGTTATTACTTATTTATTTATTATTTCCGAGATATGAAGCGCGATGGCGAGCGAGCTCCCGGCCGGTCGGCTGCGATAGACTTTAGACGAATAAAATATGGATGTTTGAGCCGGGCTGCGTCGACTTTCCGCACATTCCGGCGCGCGTTTATTCCGCTTATCTAAATTTTAAATTGGGGTCCTCCAACGGCCCCTCCCGGCCCGCCGTCCCCCGGCCACTGAATTCCTAGCGGTCCCACCAATTCGACCGTAAAAACCCAATCAAGCCGCTATTTTTGTAGCGCATCTCCATCACACACACGGCTGCTCCCGGCCGGCGGCGGTGCGGTGCGGTGCGGCTGCCGCAGACCAGCGGCGCACATTCCGAGGGATGTTTTTGCAGCTCCTCTCGCCCTCTGCCTCTATATACGACGCAGCTGAGTCGTCTTCATTTAGTTCAATCGAATAGCTGTTACATTAGTTTTTCTGCTATTTCATAGTATAAAAATTATCAGTGTTAGTTAATATTAGAATTCAAATCAGATTCACCTCTAATATTAATCAAATAATCATGTCAATTAGAATTATATTGGTATTAGTAGACTTACACGAATGTTTATTTTCAGATCATAAAAATCATAAAAGCTATTTTTGTTGAAAAAAGTTGGAAATTGTTATTCGTGTTACGGAGAAAACGGTCATAATTCGATAAGGTGACACGTGAGTACAGAGATCGGCAGAGGAGCAGCCGCGGCGGCGTGTGATGGTCGCCGAGTGCCGACCAATTTGTCCGTCATGAGATTTAATGCCGGGCCGTGGGAACCGCCGCCGCCTGCCTCGGCCTAATTCCTGCCGTCTAAATAAACAACACCTCATTATTTTTAAAATGATTGCTCTCGTAAACATAGTCATTGAGTTACGTCTCTATTATTTAACTACGGCTTCTGAAAATCACTACGCCGCGCCACTGGGAAAAAGCAGGGTTTCGTGTTTATATCGTCGCTTGAACGTTTGTTTAGAAATAAATTAAATGTATTTTGACCAAAGTAAAATCTATATACATATAATAAAATCGTAGGAAAGTCAAAACTGTACATTGAATATTTTTTTAAAAGAATACATAATCCATGATCTATAATCGATATAGAAGCCAAAAACATAGTTTTTAGAATTTTTGTCTGTTTGTCTGTTTGTCGGTTTGTCTGTTTGTCTGTTTGTCTGTATGTTTGTCCAGGCTAATCTCAGAAAGTACTGCACGGATTTACTTCAAATTTTGCATGAATATTACTAACAGGTCGGGTCAGGTTGTTATATACATATTATCATGCTATCACCTTCGGGGGAGGAGCTGTGAACCTTTATTTTTCTTACGTATTCCGTGTACTACGACAGCGTACAATATAAAGACTCATGTTTAAATGTTGTTTTTGAGTAAGCCATGCTATTGTCTACCTTTACACTATAAAAACTACATCATTTAAGTAATTTTGGCAGAGAAACAGTATAATGAATCTTAGTAGTATAAAGACAAATTTAAAACAGCGCCATCTATGAGATTTCATTAAAATTAAATCAATTTACATAATATTAACGCTCCTTGGAAATTCATAATTTAAATATTATGATGTTGGTGAGTTTGCTTTTTTTTTTTTTTTAAAGTTAAATAAATAATTCATATCTTCCCAGAGTAAATTTCAGGTGCGCTTATATTTCATGTGAATATACTAAATTTTTATAAGTGAGGGTAGATGTTTATTATTTGATGTTAGTTACAGTTATATAGGTAATAGACGTAGTATTTGTATTCTCTTTGGGTAATAGTAGATAACAGTGATTGTGTTCATTGGTTACATTTTTAAAAATCTTCGGCTTTTTTTTAATTTTCGCCTTCTTGCGTTCCCACAAAAGGTAAGTTGTAGCTTTTATATTTATTGTTTATTATAATTATATAGTTAGACTCATGTTTTTAATTAGTTAAAGTTATGACAAAATAAGAAAATGATGAAATTTTATTTTTATCATGTATAACTTTTACAAGACTATATTATACGCCCAAAGAAGGTCACTTTAGTTCTTGATAAAACTTTATTTGTTAGTAGCTTTTTATTAAAATTAGGTACACTTATCTTTTGATTTTTTTTTATTTACAGATTCATTTGCGTGAGGATGTAGTGGAAATTAGTAACCTTGCGCGTGGTCAATCAATATTCAACACATATTATAATAAAATTCTAGAAAAGTGATGTCTATACAATGAAAATATGTAAAAAAAATAGCAGGGGTTATTATTAAATCGATCTCAAACCCAAAACTGTAGTTATAATTTTTTTGTCTGTTTGTCTGTATGTTTGTGCACGCTAATCTCAGAAACGGCTTATCCGATTTAGATGCGGTTTTCACTAATATATTGTGGTAATCTTCATTTAACATTAAGTGTTTATTTAATGTTAATCGGTTTGTAAATAAAAAAGTTATGACCATTTAAGTATTCACGGCGAACATTTGCAAAGGCATTCTATTGTACACTATACAGTGTACGATAAAACGTAAGTTATCTGTTATACGCTACAGTAATTATTCCTTATAAATGTCCAGGTGATCATATCGAAAGTCCCCAAGGGTGGGGGAAGAAGCTGAGGTAGTAGGGGGGGAAGGGGTCAAATTAGAATTATGCTTACTTCTAGGTAAATTTTATACATAAATTAATGTCCTTTAAATTATGTCGTATTATATTTTTAACCCCTTTTAACCATTTTTAACCATCAAAAAGATGGGTGATAAGTGTTTGACCGCTATGTTTGTCTGTTTGTGCCACCGTAGCTCGCTAACAGGTAATACGAATTAGATGCGTGTTAGGCAGCATATTTTCCGACGCTGGTTCTTAGATAAAGTGTATCAAAATCGGTTCATCCATTTATTATACCTAGGTATATAGAGGTAAAAGCGGGAATGTGGGAAAAAATATTAGTTATATTTTTATCCAATTCGGTTTATTCATTTATTAGATTACAGCGGTGAAAGTGGGAATGAACAATAATCGAATGTGGTCAAATAATATACTCAAGCGGCATATCAAAATATAAAAGAGCAACGTGTTTTATCGAAATCGGTTCATCCGTTTATTACATTTAGGGGTGACAGTGGTTAGATAAATAAACCAAATGGAGCATCAAACGACAGGATATGACGTGTACATATGTACATGTCATATCCTGTCGTTTGATGGATCATGGATCTTGATGTAAACCATATTATCTAATTATACCTATATAGGTATAATTAGATAATATGGTTTACATCAAAATCGGTTCTGCCATTTACTAGGTGTGGAAAGAGAACGGTTGAAAGTCTGTGAAAGAAGAGGGGGATATGGGAGCGAGAGGATATAGCCACACCCTGGAAATTTTGAACTCTACTCAAAGCCACATAGGCCTGGCTCTTGGCAATTTTTTTTCCTAAAGATACCACTTCTTTTGCCACTGTGATCCATTACAATTTGTGCACGGTTACGGCCCAACTTAAAAGATGTCAAGGAGCAACAAACTTATAGATATCAATATGATGTAGGAATGTAATATGGAGGTAGAGGTAGGTCTCGCTCACTTGAAAATATCACATGAAAATAAGAAACCGAAGTTAAAATTTTAAAAATTAAAAAGAAAAACCCAACGCAACGAAGGAAAAGGAATAAATAATAATTTTACAAACTTCCCGACGATCTTTAAAATTAAGTACCATTATAAAAAAAATATAATTGTATATGATATGATAATGATGGTATGGCAGCCCCGATGACTTTGTTTTTTTATTTTTATAAATATTTAAAATGGTATTTATTTTTAAAGATCTTCGGGAAGTTTGTAAAATTAGTGAAACTTTCATTACATCGTCTCAAACTTTTTGGTCTGTGTAGCGCATGTCGCGTGACGGTCGGCTGCCGAGTAGGTATAAAGCAGTGTTCGGAGTCCTTATCGTACAAATACGATAATTTTGTGCCTAAGTTTCACTTTTACCGTGGTTTCATAAAACCACACAACATTTTTTCCTTTTTCTATGCACTTTTCTTCGTTGCGTTGAGTTTTTTTTTTATTTAATTTTTATTGCACGGTCTAAACGGTTTAGTTACTACAGCGTGAGACAGGAAAGATCTGAGCGCTGAGACAAACGTCAAAACGCAAAGGAATAGAATCCGCTATCGATACTAATTATTGTCTTAAGCGTATGATGTTTTGATAAGGATTTGTTCACCTTACCAACGGCGACGACGACCACGAACAAAATTTTCATCCAGTCGTAATTTAACAAAATTGTGCAAAACACAATTAAAAATAAATTATTAAAATTTCCTGTCGTTCTGGTGATTGGAATTTTTATTTTTGAGATCAACGAATGAAAAAATAGATTTTTCGTAGAAACGGTTATATATATATTGTCAAAAACATCCATACAAGGAAGGAATTTATTTTTATTTTTTAGCTCAGTTTAGTAATAAATTTTACTAACAGTTCGTTTAATTATTTATGGTAGTACGTGTTTATTCAATAAAAGTTAAGTAGTAACAACTACCTACTATGCAGTCACTATTCCACGCGGACGAAGTCGCGGGCACAGCTAGTGTGAGATAAAAGGACGCTTTGAGCCGCATTATATTTCAATGTCGATAATTTTTATTGAGAAGAGTCTCTATATGATCAATAAAAATCGCAAAATGAACAGATTGAAGTGCACGTAGAGTTAAAATAAAAGAATATAAGAACGAGCTAATTGCCGGGCTCCGTAGAAGGGCAGTCGATTAAGTTGAAACAAATTACAAAGCAAATGGTTGAGAAATGGTCCGGCCGCATCCATCGCAGGCCGCGCACGCGAGCGCAGCCGCGGGCGGTCCCTAGCTCGCTAATTAATTAATCATTCATTGCTTTCATCCAGCCTAGTAATTCACATATTGTCCTAACCTATCGTTAATCGTTCGATTTGTTTATCAATTCTCAAGTTTCGTTTTAAATATGGTTGTTTCTTTAAAGTATACCAGTAATTGTGATTTGTGGATCAACTAAAGAGTTGATAATTAAAGAATTAGAATTTACGTTCATAGTCTTTTGTTAAAATCATCGTCCGTAAGATGGAGCGATCTACTTGTTACATTTCGAAATCGTAACAGGCCGACGCGTACGCGATGCAGTTTAGCATAATGTGATCGAAGCAAAGCACCTGCGCTGGTGTAATACAGTGTTATTGAGTGTAATGCAGTGAGAGGTGTCTCGGTCACACGGTGTCGGCCAGCGGCGGCGGTGTCGGCGGGTGACGGCAGCGCACGTAGCAGCAACATTACGGCCTCCGTGATCTTACTCATTTGCGTGATTTGATTGAGAAAAAGGCGACCTGCATGATTGCTCTCCAATTCACATTGTCGTGGCCTTCTTGTGTGCACCAGCTTAAATGAGTTGATCTTATAAGTAGAATTATAGCTACCTATACAAATTATACTCGTTATATTTTTTAACTGTTTCTTGCAACATAAATGTTATAGAATCTCAAATTTATTGTATTTGCGCTCAAATTAACATATTAGAAAAGCTCATAATTTAAATTATTTTTATTCGACCAATAACGTAAGCAAGTCCAGTTTTAATAAAGCAGTTAATGGTCTCACTTGATAACATTTGTGTCTGTTTGTATGTTTGCGTGCGTGTGTGTGTGTGTGCGGGCCACACGGCAGCGGGCGGCACCCCGCCGTGACCTCCTTGAAGGCACTTTTTGATCGTCAGCATAATATGCAGTATGCTCCACATGTTTTTGTTTCATTACTTGAATGTAAATCTGTCTATGATTATTAATAATTATAATCATAATTTTATTAAAGCTTTGAGCTTTCACAGGCGAAACTTTATTGTGTGGCAATTCGCGTGAAAATATCGGTAAATGGATCTCAATAACCGTCCCAATAAATACAGGATTACAAATGCTATTTACATATTTAAAGAGTGCGGTGTATTCGTGCTCTACATGACACAAACGGAGCGTCGGTTTCGTTCGTTTAATTTCTGTGTTTATTATTAACGCATGACATTTGGTGAGCAATAAATAACTTCGCTTCATATCACAAAGGTCGCGATCGAAACTCGTTATCGAAAGCTCGTTAAAGTTTCAGCGATAGTATCGACTCATCGCGCGATGTCGCTCGGCGGCCTGCCGGCCCGTCCGCCGCGGTCCGCCAGCCCGCCGGCCGCGGCCCGCCGGCTAACGAGCCGCGACCAGCCGCGCCCGTCGAGCCCGCTAATTAAACGTAGTGACTGTGATAAACAAACACACGCGTTACGCTCACAGGAGCCGCGACCTCTAATTGAGTCGAATGCTCGAAACGAACTATTTAATGATGACGCCGCGGCCGTCAATAAATATAATCTATCATTCCGAAGAACTCTTTATGCATCGCTCTTTAGTATTTTTCTTTAGCGGCTTATTGGAATATACCTACGTGTTCTCTTTTTGTACGACGGGTATTTTTTTACGTGTACACAGTGGCACAGACTACTTGAATTCCACTTTTTGTCTTAAAAGATCCAATTATTTTTTTATATCTTACAGGATTGTTTAAATTCATCCAGTTATATTCATATATTTAGGTGTATTAAACAGATTATAATAATATGAATTCTAACTGGACATGACTCCATGTTGCACAATGAATGTATCTCGGTGAGGTAGTGATTGTGAAATACTATTATTCTGTTACGATATTATGTAATGCGGGCGGAGCGGCGCGTCCGGCGCGGCTCCACGCGATTCGCGTATTACCTGTGAACTTTAACTTCGACCGCTTTTTCTGTTTACGATTCCCACATCGTGCACTAATCGAAACGAAATCAATTATTTTGATTGAAAAAAACATTAACTTCGGATTATAATATACCCACCCACCTAGGTATATGTTTTATCATTAAATAAAACATATTATTATGCACTATGTTAAATCTTTTTTTTCAAGACTGGCTACGACAAGTACTAGTTAATGACAGTGAAGGCATGGAAATGAATAATATTCATTATAATATCAATAAAATTAAGGTTCTATTTCTTTCCCGTAATCCAAGCTCACCATCTATTAGGTATCTAGATACTATTTCGGTTCTTATTGGAATAATATGATGCGCAGTTTCCACGGAATAGTTGCTTTAATAAGTCTGGGAAGTGTCAGGCTAATTGGAATGCGGTCTTACAACACTCGTACTTTAATCACGACTTTTTAATTATAGCCATCTGCTAAGCTGAATATGATGATAGGAAAAACAATATGCGTGAGATCGGTTAAACCGCGGTGAGTTCTGCTAGATGCAGTTGCATCGAATTAGGATCAGCATTTAATAACAGTCATTGTTTCGTGCAACATCGTAACTGCATCGTGAACGGGTCATGTTTTGTCTCTAGACGATTCTATTGAAAAATGTATACTTATTTTATTTATTTATTTATTTAACAGTTTTACAATTATATAATATTAACATTATTTATTATTATAAAGAAATTAATTTGCATAAGTATTTCATTTCAGAAAGAAGTTCAGTAAAATATGCAATCATCGTGTGCGCTTTCTTTGACTGAGTGACTCACGGTGAATGTAGAGCGTATTATTCGACGGTATTTATTTCATTTTCCGATGATCGCCGATTCAAAATAATGCTTGTTTTTCATCTTCTTAAATTGCTCAAAGTATTGAAATTAAATCGAGTGAATAAAGTCATTTAGTTGCCGACAATTTCTCTAATTGCGTATCGCCATTTGCAAGTGAAATAAATAGCAAATATGTTATATGCAATAAAAAATACCTTCAACGATTGGTTTCACAACGCACGGCTCGCTTTCAAATTTACATTCGATAAATTTAAACTTTGTAAGCTCATGCATATACTCGTAAGTCGTATGTGCAAATTTGTTCTCAAGCTGATTTACATTTATGATTTAAATACCTATAATATTTACTTTCATGAAAGCTGGTGAGACCAGTTTGATTTGATTGTATTTATTCAACTAGACTTTATTTGTATTAAACAATATGACGTGGTTAATTAAATAATTAACCATTTATAACAATTAATGAACGTAATATATTAACTTACAACAAAGCGTCGCACAGACGGACAAGCACACTCATTGCGCTTATTGAAGCTTTATATAATTAACTTTATTTTTTTACAATTTAATGCATTTAGTAAATAATCATATTTTTTTTATTTTTTATTTTACAACTGCATATTCCGCATACTGCAATTAAAGTAAAACTGCCCATTAGTTCTAAATTTATAACACGGTGCTTTGAATCTGCACACGTACAATACTCACGATGAATCTATTAAATATCTTAATTCTACAAAGTACATTAGTGGCACGTGTTGGAGATCGGAGGAAGATCGTTAAATGCCGTTTTTGCGAAGGGGTTGCGCACGCGCCGCGCACCCCTTTCCTACCCCTATCTGCCACATGACACTATACAACAGCTATCTTTAAGAAATCGAAATGGATTAAAGAAAGGTGTTACACAAAAGATTTTATCGAAGGTTAGAGACATGATTGTACAATGTACAAGCATTCTATAACTTAATCTATAAAAACTTAATATTTAAAACATAATTACCTACACGTGAAATAAAAATCAAAAATGCTATTCTAATTTTGGTGCAAAATAACAAAGATAGAGTAAAATAACAAAGATACTAGATCAGATAGAGCCGTGTAAGACTTATTAGTTATTATCACTAATACGATTGCATGTTAACATAATATTTCTTTATTAATTTCGTAAAAACATTAAAATGGGGTATAATAGAAAGCCAGGCACGCTTCGCCCAGGCCCGGCAGATTGACGCGGGCGGCGCGCCTCAAAGCGGATAATATCTTCATAAATCGATATTTCCACCGCTAATAAAGCGATATTAATTATCTAGTATTCAAATCTGGGATGCTGCGCATTCGTGCGGCGCTCGTGACCGTCCCCCCCCCCACTGCGCCTCTTCCCGGTGGATTAATAGTGGCGGTCGTCGGCCGCGCCGTGCGATTAACGATCATGATTCGATTACCGCGCAGCATCGTGTACCTCGACCCCCCCCCGCTCCCTCCACTCCTGCGGTGCTCTTCCTTGCAAACAGTCTACTGTTTGTACAGGAACAATAACAAAATAAACTCATCAAATTCTCGATGTTTACGATTAACCTGATAATTTTCTATTCAACGGTAAAAAAATTCCAGAAATTTCATTCGATATGATATTACAACAAAAAGTATGGAACTGCTCGACTGGCAGCCGCCACGAAGCCAACAGCTCAACTTGAGTCGTAATGACTGGCATTTTATGTAAAGAATACATTTGTGTATTTATGTAAAGAATACATTTGTGTATTTATGTAAAGAATACATTTGTTTTTTCTGTGCTATTATATTTATATAGAATACCTCGCCCATCTGCACTATTTACTCACAAACAATCAACGTAATTTATTATCTACGATGATTTAATTATGAAATGCATGTAGATATTCATATCTATTTTATTATGACAGTGTCACACAATGCAGAAAAATGTATATAGACTGCACCGTGTAACGTCTCACATGCGATCGAGCTGCTTCACGCAACTTTTGATCCGCGAGGCTGCTTGCTCTGTGTTCCACACCGCTAATTAATACATTGTCTCCTGATGTGCATGTGTGTAGTGTGCAGTGAGCAGCACCCGCACCGTGCAGACTGTACGAGTCCCACCGCTACCTGCCCGCGGCCCGCGGCGGCCAGCTCCGCGCCGCGCCGCTCGCGCGTGACAAAGCTCCATTGTGCTGTTGAAATATAAAATTACTTGTCATATTAACGATACCATCGCCGCCGCTCTTGTTTGATAAAGCCCACGATCGACGGCCGGCTCATTCAGCCTCCTTTGTGTGCATCTAATAAGTAGATCACCGATACCGATGCTATTTACCTTACAATAAAGAATAACCGCCCTCGCCGACGTATTCTCATTAACCTCCTCACTTTGTGCGCACAGAACTGTTGGAGGCTAACGGCTAAACAAAAGATCCGAGATCTCGAAATAATGTTGCGGCGTCACTCGCGACTTCGCGAGTCGCGCTCTACTCAAATATTTATAGATCTCCATTCACGCTAACGCAGCGTCTCGATCGCTTAATTTCAGTTGCGTCACATTCGTTTTTTTTCACATTTTAGTTAACAATGGTGTCGAGATAACAATCGCGTTATGAATGATAGACATAATGGCAGCTCAGCAATAATGACGTTGTAAGGATTCGCGCGGCCGGCGGTGCGGTGGCGGCGCGGCGCTTGTGCAGGCGAGCGATGCAAATGCCGCCGATAAGCGCCGCGTGACATAATCGCCTCTACCGCGCTGTGATAAGGCGGACAGTCGCCTGGGGGATTATTTAAATGAGCTGTAATTTGCGGATAAGATCGCGTAATTGCAATATTGTTGTCACTGCGCCGCACGCACTCGTCGCCTTCCACCACGGCGTTTTATAACGTTGGCATATTACGATAGCTACATTACGATGGACAACATTAATTTAACTAAAACAAAATAATGTACATATTTCGCAAGCCAAATTTTATCCACGCAGAATTAAATACATACCCTATTTAAGATACAGCTGTCTTTTGCTATTATTGTACTATGCAATAACCTACCAATTACTCTGGTGAAGGTGATCAGAACACAATTGAAGTGTTGGTTTGAAACTGATTTCTTTGATAGCTTGATAAGAGATAGAAAGCGATAGTTGTTACGAAAAGACTGCTCTTATAAATCAAGAACAATGCTAGAACTAATATTATAAATAACTGTTCATTGTGTACAATAGATATAGATAGAACCAATCCGGAGTGAAGTTAAAACAACATAAAACAGTAGGTATCTTTAAAATTGATAGTCTTAACTCTTATGAATGTTAACTGCTTACACAATGACACAGCTTCACGAGACGTTTCAAGGTTACTGCACTAAAACTATTTGAATAATATTTGAGAAACAAAGCCTGATGAAATTGAATAGTTTTGTTATTCGTATCGAGGTCGTGTGATTTCGCTCACGACTCGGATTCCGATGCTAATCATTAATTACTAAATAAATAATTAGAAAATACGTCAAACGATTTTTAATGTCGATTCTATCGGTACACAAAAGTTCAATTATTGTCATGATTATTTCAGTGGATAACATTCATCGTTGAGTCTCAAGTTATCGCTCAGCTCTAGCGCTTCCGCTTCAGCGAAGCGATCGCGACTCGCGAGTTATGCACTATACAGTTATACACTATTATGGGATATATTATAAACAAACGATTATTAGTGAAAACAAACCGCTATTAGTGGAGGATGAATACGGGAGCACAAAGCGGCCCGTTACGGCGTGTCCGGGAAACCAGATATTTAATAGGGCTTTGTTGTTCTTGTCATTGAATATCATACGCGTCATATTAGCCTTGATTCGTGCCTGTGCGAGTGTGTGTGCGCAGGGAATAAACATTATGCAGCAGAACTTCGTTTTTATTTTACGTTCTCTAGGTATATTTCAGGAAAGTTTATTAAACTTTATTGTAAGAACAAGTGAAAGCTCGATGAGGCTTTCGGCCGCTTGATGATAAATAAATCAATATAAAAGCTGTCAACGTCTAGTCATTCCATTCATTTCGTTATTCCGTCATCCATGGTCAACTCCCAACACGCGCGCGCCGTGACGCGGACGCCGTGACGCGGTAACGAGCTGAGCTACATTAATCAGATATTATAATTTATAGCACGTCATATATTTTGTTTAACATTTCAAAAGTCTACGCAAAAAAATCCCTACACTTCTCTGTATTACGGTTTATCTAGCTCGTAGAGTACAACGGTAACTGAGTAAAATACATTTTCACATTTTGTTCATATTATGTACTATAGTATGAATTATGATACATTTTAGATACTTTATCATATTCTCCACAGATATTCTCCTCACAAGTTTAGGTTAAGATGAAAATTATGGTTTATCAATCTACATAGTATATGAAGCTAGTGGAATTAAAAGATTTACCATCAATGTCGATAACAAGATTCAATTGTGTCTCTAGGTACTCATGGAAAAATTATGTTGAAAAAAACTCTTTTTCAATAGTTAAAATATGTGAAAGAAAATGTTTGAATGGAATATTGTGTAGTGGAGGGCTGAAGAGGCTTGGGCCACTCGCGCTAACGTCGTTAGGCGCTCTCCAATCTCCGCCGGAATCGAATTTGCGCCCTCGCGCCGGCCACTACATGTGATGGATTTGTGAAGTGGCCTTTGAAATCTTTCACGCGTTAAAACGGAGGTAATCTCGTCCCTCCGCCCGCGGCCTCCGTTTTGTTTACCTAATCATTTTATTGCTCCCTCCCCTCCGCGCCCCTCGCCCGCCGCCCGCCGCCCGCGGCTCCCTGCGCTCAAATTTATTTGAAATGTGTAATATCAGCCGCGACAGATGTCTGCAACCCTTGCCGACAAGTCTCGCCTCTTGTTCTACACGATGTTTTATTGCAAAAAAATCACTATTCCTGAGAAAATTCGATCACAAGCTGCGAAATTTAATGTTTTTTACCCTAAAAAGTGTGTCAAGGGAGCGCGGCAGGGTGCGGCGCGGGGTGGCGCGGGGCGCGAGGGGCGAGGGGGGGACACGTCTCCGCAGAAATCCATTTTTTAGCACAAAAACGAAGGAGCGGAACAATGCGTGACCCATTTCCGCCGTGGGAACGAATAACGACCGCGTCTCCGAAAAGCTCGCGATTTGCGCAATAAAAAATGCATTACCCCACATTTTAAAAAATTCCACGTAAAAAGTCGACGCGATCGCATTGTTCGGGATATTAAAATTTGAAAAGTTTGGAAGGGTGAGATTTATGTGCAAAATAACGGTTTCGGTAAAAAAGTTGGGGATTCAGCTGCATCCATAAGAAAGGTTCGCTAATGAAGCCGAGCGGCCCAGTGACACAGTCAAGCCGGTGCGTTTGTCGTGGTTTGTTTTAAAAAGGTGCTAATGCTATAAGCTTTACATCATTTATTGTTTGATGTATTATTATTGTTTATCAACATAATAATAATATGTATCCTATTGCTACCAACTACACGTGACTAGAGAAGTTCCTATAACATGTACATCTTTTTAAGGCTTATACATGCGCTAATAACCTTGACCATACTTGACGGATCTCAAACCTCTCCCGCTGCACCTTCTTTTTTCCTCGCATTTTGTATTTAAAAAGATACTAATCAGTGAAACAAAATATCCTCGTCAGGGACTGTTGTGTAACTGATAATTTATTAAACATAAAATTTTCAGAGCTCTAAGTCAGCAGGTTACGAAGTTTATAGAGTATTTGCGGAAAAATCGATGACCACGGCACATTTTTTTTCTAGAAATCTATTAATTTTGGAAAAAAGTCCTCGCGAGCAATTAAAGATCAAAGACCATCCTATTTTATATATTTTTTTCGGTATTGTGCTTTATGTTGTACCAGACTTTATAGAGGTTGAACATAGTCGAAATTGCCGGGTAACGCCTTAAAAACATAAATGAAAGCTGCTAAAGCTTAACAACAAACCTATTAGGAATAATGATGAACTCATACGATAGCCTAACAAATAGGTTATAGGTAGGTACGTACCTAGCTATTATCTACTATCATGCATTTCACTTCATATCCTTTGAAATAATTTATGTCCCTTCATATTATGTTTCACTAGACTATAGTATATTATATTGTTACCTGATCATCAAATAATTTGTTAAAAATATTCCACTCTAAGAAATTGGTTCACAATTGTTCTTATGGCGCTAATGTCAAGGTACTATATAAATCATGGCTTGGACCTAAATAAGAAAGTTCATTAATTGGAGGAAATGTAATGATAATAAATAAGAAGTTGACATACTTACTACTTAGGTAGGTACACAATAGGTATATAAAATAATTTTGCCCGATGCGATAGTGATCGAAACACAACAGCTCTACATTTTAGCTCTACTTTTTTCCTACACTTGCAAATTGTAGCTTGAAATAACAAACATATTGTAATGAATCATGCTTATTGTAAGCTTTATGTTTTATAGTTAGTCGGTAAAAACTTCCAGTTTAAAAGCTTGGTTCAAGACAAACTTGGAGTACCTAATTCTACCATGCCAATTATTGCTATTCATAACATAATTAACTTTTTTACAAGGTATTTACTGATATTTGATAACTACAAAGTATAAATTGTACCTATGTGTTCGCATGTAAATTTTCGTTCGATCCGTAAAGTTAATTCCAAGATGTGTTGTGAACAGATATTTAATAAACAATGGGGTTGAAACCAATATAGACCGCCCGCATCCCTGTTTTGCAAAATTTATATCAATGATATGTACTAATTTTATATGAGTAAGTTAAGGTTATATAAGTTAGGAATTTCACGTATATTTCAGCGTGAGCTTCAATTCGTTAGGAGTTTGGAATGTTAAGTTTGAAGATACTATACCAAATAGTAGATACCTACACTTTCCCAAGTCCAGTGAATACAATGCTAATGAGAGTAACTGGTAAACGAGTTCAGTGAGAAGCCAGTTTGTGTACAGCGCATATGTGAGCGTGCGGGCCGTGGTGGTGTGTTAGGTGTCCCGTGTGTAGCATGCAGCTCGGAGCCGCGGGAGGACGCGGGAGGGCCGAGAGGCCGCTATGTAGATGAGGGCGTGGGTATGCAAAGCAGAGCCCCGCCCCGCGCCCGCCCCGCCCCGCCCGCGCCGCTAAAAAACGGCTTCTGCTGCCCCCGGGCACCGGGGTACCTTTGTCTCTCAACCCTTGCACGTGCGCACACACACACGCGCGCCTCACCCGTCGACGCGACGCACATAGCCGTCTCGAATTGCCTTTGTCAATGGTTGTAACTGATTTGTTAACAGTCGCGAATTTAGACACATAAATTATGTTTTATAGCGGCTGAGATAAAAAATCGTTTTATTTTAACTCTATATGTAATAACTAATAAATCAAATTTTGTACAAAAATATTGAACGGTACATAGCGTAGTCGTTAATTTACTAAACATCCTTTTAAAAACTTAAAATATAGAACTTAATCGAATATATCGATACGACTCTAAAGGTACCTATTCGCTAAATGCAGAGACGATTGAGTTTTACGATGCTAATGTTTGCAAATTTAATACACGTGCATATTACGCGCTTCGAATTTCAAATAACATTGGTAAATAAAACTCAAACAGAACTCGTTTTGTAAGGCTCTACAATTATTTTTATTCGCGCAGCGAGCTGCGTCGCTCTCTCGGCCGGTTCATTGATTGTTGGGAAATACCTTTGAAGCGATATTAATATTAATAAACAAATTAGAATATGTAAATAACGCGAGCATCGAATGATTAATTAATGAAATGCCATTAAAACGCTAATTACCTGCGTGCGCGCCAGATGCAAGTGAAGCGCGTAAACACGGGAGTGTGTGTGTGCGTGCGTGTGTGCGTGCGACCGCCAAACCCACCGCTTTCTACTATTTATGTTGATTTTAGTTGACATTCAATTAGTATTCCGTGGTTTGCCCCTCACGTCTGTTATTTGCGAGTTGCTCAGTACTTCGCCCAGCACCAGCAAGCAGCGCAGGCAGGACGACAGGCCGCGTTCGCCCGCGCCGTTGCACGCTTCGCTACGCCCGCGCCGCCTTATTAGATTAAACTTAATGCGTTTATAATGTTTACATCGACGACACCATTACGCTAATGTCGGAAACGACGGCTCGTTTGAGGAAATTTGTTTAAATCACTTACTTTGTATAAAAAGCTTATTTGCTGACAATTTGTATGATTATTTACCGGTGCGTGATTACAGACGCGCCTTGGGAAAGAAGATATTCCGAGGGTATCATCATCACAGACACGAATAGATTCATGACATAACTACCTACTGTTCGGTGGCAGTTAACGAACTGCATCTTTCAATCTGTGCTACTGAATGAGCGAAAACACACAGAATAATAGAGTCATTACAATATATTTTGTATGTTTACTTATCTAGCATACTTAAGTACCTAGTAGATGTTTGTTTATAAATACATACAACGTTGGATATTGCAATTACTGTTGCCTACTTTATGCAGTACAAAAAAAATACCTATTCATTCAATTTGTTTTAATGTTAAGACAAAAAGGTCATTGTTATTCCCGCTTCCACTTACGATCCTCATAAATAAAAATCATATCAAGGCACGTAATTAACATTTAGTTTGATGTTTACACAATTGATAGAACCGTTGAGTTTATGAAGATGATACCTTATAAAAAAGTTAGCTGCTAACTTTTTGAAATTAATAATTTGGAAGATGACTTTATACTTATACCCCTGCTTCTGTATACATCCACATTTAACGTAAACGGATGAGCATCTCAGTCAAATATCTCAATTGTAAGCGGTGCGAGGGAGCGGCAGTGAGTAGAGTGGCGCGGCCGAGCCCGGGGCGGCCTTTGATCCGCCGTCAGCGCCAGATCCTCCCCAGCCCTTCCGCTCCGATCAAACGCCGTTAAACGATTTTAATCTATCTATCGATGAGTTCAATACTAGAAAATTAAACACATCTCTGTCTGATTAAATTCCTTCAAATCTACGGCTGAAGCATGTCGAGAGAGTTGATTCTTGTATATTTACTCAAATAGAGCAGCGAGCGATTTCAAATTATGTGCCGTTTTAACTATGAAGTGATTTATCGATATACATTTTGCGTCTAAAGCTGTAATTTGTGGCAAGACATGTGAAGTAAAAGCTCAAGAAAACTAGTTCGTTTGACAAGAGTCGACCGCGGGTACTTGTCGAGTTGTGATCTATTTAACTGGTCGATGACCATATGCAAGAGGCAGCGGCTGTAACGTACACCCGCGCTGACGTATGCGGCCGCACGACGGCGGCCATTACAGAGATTTACTGATTGCATATGTACATAGATTACACGACGCGTACGCTGCACGAGACGACCCTAATACAGAGCTGAGCGATGAATGTAGATTAAACTATTTCTCAGAAAATTGTATATTTATTGAATTCAGCGTTAACTAATGTCGAGACGTTCAGTGCAGGAGCAGCAGCTTATGTAGGAGCCTTGTAAAAATGTATAAGGTGTATAATTCTTCTTTGAAATGACTGGCAGAAGAAAGTGTTTGCGAGATGAACAATAGGACACGTCCACCTGAGTCCTGACACGCAAGCTGCGCGCGCCACGCGCCGCCGCAGCTGCCGGCGCGCGCTCACAAATCCATTTGGCTAACAGTCAGCCTCCACTCTCGCTCACACTCAAAGGGTTGCCTGTCACGAACTCACGATGCACTTTCGTTGGTTCAGCCCGGCCACTCCGTGCGCACACCTTCGCAGGGATGACAGAGACCTCTATGATAAAAGTATACTGACATCGAACATGAATAGAATATAACACTGTAACGTTGTTTAGTATGAGTTCGAGCTAAAGAGCTACGTGATGCGAATGTGCGATCGAGGCGAGTTTTATTTTATCGAAATCAAATCGTGTTTAATCTTCGATGGCTAGGTGAGGAGAATCTGAAACACGTTCCGACGCGAACGACATTAACTCGTAAATGTTTCGGCGCGGGCGAGCGCGAGCCGGCTCGGCACAGTTGCCGCGTTCAAATCGATTTGCATGCGAATTTGGCGTGAACTCGCACAGTTGGGCTCAGCCGCGCACAGCGGCACAGATGTCGCCTTCCACTCGCGCCAGCTTAATAAAATTGCACGAAAAAGAAATACAATATATATATAGTATTTAAGTTTTCTAATAAAAATCTGCCAATATATTGTTCTGAACCTGAATCTAAATGTAATATAATTTACAGACTCAGGTGGAGAGCGAAACAGATTCTGATCAAACGCACTGACGTACAAAACATAAATAGGTACGTCCGCGTCTATGTCCAGTCTACGGTGAACATGAGTTGAATAAGAGTGCCCGCGGCCCGGCTCGCTCGGCGGACTCACCAGGCCGCAGGCCGCAGCCAAATTATGTTGTTGTTTGCTCCGACTGGTTCATACATTCACAACGCGCTGGCCCTCCCTCCTAGACCTTCAAATCAAACTTAACAACAGTAACTTATTATATTATCGGAGAATCCGACTTTTTCTTTAGTTTACAGTTTATATAGTTCTCTAATCTATTGGAACATTAATTCGAGCATTTCTGAATAAATTAAACCATCTATATTATTAGGAAAGACATGATTAAATTGTATTCCTAGAGTGCACACTGTAATAAAATATTATAGAGCGCTCGCAATGTTTACATTACGTCCGCTGGCCGGGGATTTACTGAATCCGAAGCGATAAAAAATGATTGAGCTGATTAAACTTGTCGCATTTCAGCCATTAAATAAATCAGTATAAAGTTTCAAAATACGGGTCATTTAATGATAATTTAGGTGCGAGAGCGGTGGCGGGTCGCGCGCCACGTGCGCGTAATGCGCGTAACGCGGCCATCGAGTCGCACGGCGCGGGTCGCACGCCGCGAGTCGCGCGGCAGTCATCGGGTCGCAAGTCGCAACCCTTCCGCGGCCGTGGCCAATGGCGCCGCGCCGCATGCAGATTGGCTATTTACATAAATTTACATGCGACATCGGCGCCGCCTCGCTACCTGCGCCTCTGCCGAGATGTGAAGGGTTAACTATGTGTTTTTTAGCATTATAGATTAGGGATCAGATTTTTTAATTTACATAGGGGTCGCTCGTAATGTTATTATGTAAATGTAGAGGTGATGTGTTAGAGTTCAACGCTATTCGACTGATCTATATAACATGAATATTGAGGTAGGTACATGATATTTTATTTTATGTAGTTACTAGCGGTCCGCCCCGGCTTCGCCCGTGGTACATAATATTTACGTTTTCTCTACATAAGAACCATCCTCGTACTTCAAGGAATATAATAAAAAAAGAATTATCGAAATCGGTTCAGCCGTTCTCGAGTTATGCGCTTACCAACACATTTTGCGATTCATTTTTATATACATACTAGCGGTTCGCCCCGGCTTCGCCCGTGGTACATATTTACGTTTTCTCTACATATAAACCATCCTCGTACTTCAAGGAATATAATAAAAAAAGAATTACCGAAATCGGTTCAGCCGTTCTCGAGTTATGCGCTTACCAACACATTTTGCGATTCATTTTTATACAGGGTGTCCCACTGTTGGTATACTAAGCCCAAAGGAGGTTATAGATTTGCATACGCTAAGTACGTAAAAAATACTAAAAAAATTCCAGACGCATTTTTTTTTCAAGTAGATGAATTCTTAAAACTCTATGTGTACACCCATATCAAGCAACCCGCCCAACTTTGTCACCAGCACATGAGCTATCGTTTAATATAATGTTTTCATAGACAAAATGCTCACATTAGAGAAGCGGTATATGCCGGTTGCGCGAAGCTAGAGAAGAAAACATGGATTTTCAGGAAAAATTTAGCAAAAAATTTTTGACGTAATTTTGTTGTTTAAGTATTTTTTACGTGATCAGTGTATGCAAAACTACAAGTCTCTTCGCGCTTAGTATACCAATAGTGGGACACCCTGTATATAAGATAAGATTTATGAGGTATTTTATTCGCCGTCCTCATTAGATAGAGTTTTAGTCCATATGAAATAGAAATACATCAAATAGATCACATTACTATCAAATATACTTCGCATCAAAGACACAGTTATCTCGTCATCGCATCGCCAAGATGCTGGCTCGCGACAAAGGCTTATCAGTTATCTCGCATTAGCGGCGCTGCAGCTGCATCGGCTATTGATTAGCACCACCCTCCCCCTCGCCCCCTGAAGCCCGCTCGCCGGCTTCCCCTCGCGCCGCAGCCCGCACGCCCGTGACACGCGCCCCCGCGACACCCTTAATGAGCTGCAGCCTGCAAAGTACTCACATCTCGAGACATTCGTCCGCAGACACAATGGGTGAAGATCCAACCACTAATTTTTTTTTCCCGCTTTTCATATCATTTATAGTTTAATTGAATACAGGGAATATAAAGTAATACCGGAATTTTTATAATAACTTATGTTTTTCATAAGTTATTATAAAAATACCGAAATTCATTCACACCCACACACGCACAAACACAATTGAATTCGATCCTGAGACGTCGAGCCATGACAATGTTTACTTCCTCTTTATAGCGTTTGGAGGTGAAATATTATCATACCTATTATTAGGTAAGTGATTTACTTACTGAGCAAAGATGCAGAAAGATAGAAAGTGCATGTTTCCTTTAATTCTGAGCTTTCTTTGTAGAGCTTCTGTTAGCTATTAAGAACACATCTAGCTAGAGTATGTTTTAAATTTAAAGAAACTTTAAAGCTATTTTTAAAATTAAATTAATAGTGTACATACATACTACATACTATGTTATTTTAATTATTTAATACAATACTAGCGACCCGCACCGGCTTCGCACGGGTGCAATTCTGATACTAAATATACACTACAGAAAAACTGTGAACGTTGTATTATGTATAATATAAAAACATAGCGGCCCGCTCCGGCTTCGCACGTGTATAAAATAGATAGCCGGGCGGCCGGTACCGGTACGCTACGTCCCGCAATTTTTAAATCTGTAATATCTTCGAAAATATTCACTTAAATCATACGGTGTAAAGGGCAATATAGATCTATATTAAATGAACAATGTATTCAAGGTATTTAATTGGTTAAGGATTAATGCTGTATTGGTTAAAATCGCTTCGAAAATTAGCCATTATTTGTTGTAAAAAGTAAATGACAAAAAAAAGTTATTGTGGGTTATCCATAAGAGAGAGATTTATACCATCGCGGACTTTTCTGTAGATCTTTTCAATGTGTATAATACTTAGTACATTATTTTGATAAAACTCGTAGGGTTCAGCCTGCGTTTGCAATTTAAGCGGAAAAAATGTAATTTTTTACGACATCACATTAGAAACTTTCTAAAATAACAGTACTTCTCCATTATTTAATGGATGTTGTTATACATATAAACCTTCCTCTTGAATCACTCTATCTATTAAAAAAAAACCGCCTCAAAATCCGTTGCGTAGTTTCAAAGATTTAAGCGTACAAAAGGGAAATAGGGACATAGGGACAGGGAAAGCGACTTTGTTTTATACTATGTAAGTATAAGTATGTAGTGATGATGATGATGGTTGGTGTGGTATGGTAAACAAAACTCGTTTACTTAATATGAAGGTATTTTAAGTTTATAATATGCTCATTTTTTCCATTGAAGTATACCTAGTTACAGGTTTTACCTTTTACTTAAAAATGCTGTCCTCAAGTCGAAAATACTTCCGATCGTTGTTGTATTGTCCTCTCAATGTAATAAATCTCTTGTGCGTATGCAGCGAACGGGGGCTCGTTGTTTGCGATTCGATATTCAAGTGAAACAATATTTACCTTGTAACAAAGAGACGCAAAAAGAGCGCGTAATAATAATACCTATTGGAAAGTAAACTCGGGAAGTTTAAAGCGATTTAAAAGCAAGGGTGCACGTGGAGCGGGCGGGGGCGCGGGGCGGGCGGGGTGACTATGTACAGCACCAGTTAACGGGATTAGCGGCACGCGCAACCCTTCGCTGCGACCTCATTCAGATACAATTGAAAATGCAAATACCGCGCTAATCCAGCATGGCGGCCGGCCTCCCCCCTCCTCGTACCGCGCCCCGCACGCGATGCAATCTGAATACCAATCGATAAGAGTCGCAATTCATTACGGCTGCACTCCGGCCGATAGCGCTCCTCCCGCTCTGATACCGCTCTGACGGCGACCAGCGGACTATTTGTTTACCTCTCTGACTCAATATCGCTGCATTTTATTTGAACTGGAACTTCAATCAATTCCGCAGAGAACAATGCTAATGTTGTCATATAGGCACACGTTATGAACCCGTATGATATCTAACGACGATATTATCTTGTTAACATGCATAACAAATACTCCGGCTCAATTTTAAGCAAAAATAATAAATAGGAATCTAATACTTTCTTAGCTGTTCACTACTTTTTACAATCTTTTGAGAGGACTTTTGCAAAATATAAATTGTGCGGTGACAATTTATATACAACAATATAATCGTATTTATAAATTACTAGCTGCTCCGCGCGGTTTCACCCCCGTGGCTCCACTCCGGTTGGTCGTAGCGTGATGATATATAACCTTCCTCGATAAATGGGCTATCTAACACCGAAAGAATTTTTCCAATCGGAAGAGTAGTTCCCGAGATTAGCGCGTTCAAACAAACAAACAAACTTTTCAGCTTTATAATATTAGTATAGATTAATTGAAATGATGATGTAATAACAATTACAGTAACAATTGTATGTTACAAAAACCTCATTACATGTCATTTGATAAATAATTGAAAAGTTGTTAACGTGCAGACGTTCATTACGCGTCGAGGATGTAAATCAGAGAGAATGGGTTGCGATGTGTGTCAACTGCCAACTGTCAGTGGAGCGGAGGAGCACCTCCCCGGGGACTCTCAGATCCCTCTCTCTATTACAGGATCATAACAAGCTACACGATGCTTATATTATCATTTATGCAATTACAGTTTTATCTATGTTTAATTGACCAAACTCAAGGCCTCTAGTCTTAACAGGTAATAAATTCAGTCTTTTGGTATTTTTAACACAAAAACATATTTTAGAATATATTTTATTTTATAATAATTGTAAGATACTTCAAATAAGAATGGTAGGTATACTCATTTAAAAGCGACAGTAAATTATAGGGAAAATTATATTTCACAACGATCCATTAAAAAAATCAACGTCGCATTTTTTTACCAAAAGAAATAAAGCTAAGTATTATCAATTATTGAAAACGTTTTTAGGAGATTGATTATTATTTTATTATTGATAAAGTATAAAATAATATTATGTGAAATATTCCATATTTTTTATAATATATACCAGCATAATGTATCTAACGAAAACTAAAACTTAAAACTTGGTGTATATTAATGGAAATTTGCAAAATTAAATTTGCTGTTCCATTTGAGACATCCACAATAATTCAGTATTGAAAATAGGAACAAAATATTTATGAGCAGAGCACAAGTGGACCCCGCTACATTATAATATTAATTCGTAACAAAAAGGTGCAGGTCGGAGGGTCAGCCGGCCTCCCGGAGGGCTGCAGCGAATGTTAAAACACTTGTTAGCCACACTTAGAGCCGCTATAAAAAACGTGATTACATCATTTTTGTTTCTTTACTAAACAAGATTATTCACGATTTATTCATGTACCTATTGAAAAAAATAATAATAATTTGAGCGCTTTGCGTATTTTTTACCGAATTAAAGAGATTGTGCGATTTGATATTTTGTATCTACTTAATAAATAAAAAATATGATAAAGAGACTGCATTTGTGTAATTTATATGCATTAGAAAAAAAATCCTTATATGGCTATTGGATAGTCATTAAGCTCAAATTACATCGCCATAACGTGTACGAAGTATGAAATCAATCGATCATGATATTATATTAAAGTTCGCAACCCCGCGCCATGAGGCGACATCTATTAATTATGAGTAATGGAGAGGAGGCGCGCGCGCAACCCTTCCCTTGCGTCTAAGACACGTGTGGAACTAAATATATTATGATGTATATTGCATTATGGAAATACATATCATAAAATATAATCGCTACGGGCTACGAGCGTAGCCAGCGTAGCAGCTTAATTTTTCTTAAAATGGTTGATCGTTGTTTTGATTAGTGTAATATTAAAACAGTTGATATCCCAATTCCCAATGAATTGAAACTACAAAACTGCGCCTCACTGACCTATATAGAACTGTCGATCGAAATTCGAAACAAAGCGTATGAAGTTACATTTACATGCGATCAGTCGAGCGTGACTCGACGGAGGGTGGCTCCTAAGAAAAACATCATTTATGAGACCGATCTCGATAGTTTATTCAGCTTAAAGAGTTCTCGAGTACAAAGAGCGAATTTCTTATTCAAAGTAGCAATATATGGGCGCCTAAATAAATAGCTCGCCGCTGCAGCTCAAAGGCCGCGGCCGCGCTGCCGCTGTTTGCGCATTTCCATCACAAAGTGCTGTTTATACTTTCAGTAGCCCCTTGGACCACTGATTGAACTTTCATGTCCGAACTTTACATTTCAAAACGGTTTTTGGTGCTCTACGGAAATACCGATTTTATAGGTTCGGACTGCAAGTTTATATTCCTTGCTTTTAGTACCTATTTATTAAAAAAAATCAATCAAGACAAACCTAAATGTATATTTATGAGAAGTCACATAAAAAAACGAAATTAATATATATGTATTCGCTATTAAGAAAGTCGAAGACATAAACTGTTCAAAAACCATACATTTTGTCAAGTCAGTTGCAGTTTCAGTAAAGTGTTTTGTTACAATATCATCTATAGGATTTTTAATTTTAATAAAAGTTTATTTTATATTTTCTTCATCACTACACAGTATAAAACAAAGTCGTTTTTTTCTGTCCCTATGTCCCTATATATGCTTTAATCTTTAAAACTACGCAACGGAATTTGATGCGGTTTTTTTAATAGATAGAGTGATTCAAGAGGAAGATTTTAGTATAAAATTTATTAGGTTTTAGCACAGTATTAGACAACGCGGGCGAAGCCGTAGTCGGAAAGCTAGTATTATTGCAATTAGCAACATGCATATCTACAAAAAAATATATATATGTACGTATTAATAATATTAACGGTTTCGCTAGTATAGTGTTGCTGGAAAGGAGAGTGTCATTTGTAGCATAAAAAGTGAATAAGAAGCAAGGGGTGCGGGGTGCAGCACGGGCTGCATCATGTAACTTAACCGATTTCTAACTTTTTTCAATCAAACTCGATATCGGAATTCGCGCATCGGTTAGCCGAACCCGTCGTTCCCCTTTCATAAAAAAATTAAACAGCTTTTAACGTGCATCGCCCGGCGAAAGCTTTAAAAAAATTCATCTCAGGTAATCGAAATAATGGCGAGACGCGCGAAAAAAATTCACTAAGGGTGGAAAAGAAACGGATTCGTACAAAAAAGTTCAATTTTTAATTCGAATGCGGGATCGCGCTCCCGGCGCGGCGCCAGTCGCCTGTCGGCCTTCGCACCGCGCGCACTAGTCTCTGAGCTCCGCTCTATCCGCTACGCCGCGCTACGACCGCGCGATCCGCTACGCCGTAGTCGCTGCAACTCGCTCACCATGGTACTCACGGCGTGCGTGCGCGCCTCCTCGCGACCTTTCTGCGCATATCGTAAGTCAAGTTATGTTTATATTATAAGTATATTCGACTTCGCTATTTAGTGTGCATACTATTCTAGATTAAGTGCAACTGTTTCTTTTGAAATTGAATGATACAAAATATGAAAGTACATCTTCAACAACATTTTACAAAATCTTTTTGATTGATCTTGTTGTCGTCCAGCGGTTGAAATTCGATTATAACCAAAAGATCTGTTTTAGTGTGCATTTCTTTTATTGGTTGAATTTATTTCATATGCTTCTATATAAACTCTTATGCTTCTGTCCGAGCATGTTTCATTAGTAAAATAATATCATTTAATAAGGGTGTGCCCCTTATTAAGTTATTGCTTCTCGTGGTACATTATAATTATTAGGTGAATTTTCGATTTTATAGCATCATTTAGTACGTAGAGAATAGTCAAAATATTTAAATAAATCTACGAGTACCGACCTATCTGA
Organism: Colias eurytheme; assembly: GCF_061535395.1. Taxonomy (NCBI): domain Eukaryota; kingdom Metazoa; phylum Arthropoda; class Insecta; order Lepidoptera; family Pieridae; genus Colias; species Colias eurytheme. Next base: position 11,855,108 of record NC_142983.1, read on the forward strand.
TAACTATCCTATCTCTCAAGTTGGATCGAACTGCACATGGTGTGCGAATTTTATTAAAATCATCTTTTTATAGATTTGTACCTATAGGTACTTTAAATTGAACATGTCAATACGAGCTGTTGAAAGATGTTCATATATACTTACTACTTTTCTGTAATTATATAAGTACTGTTATGTGTATACTGTATCCTCATGGACTTTACAATGTACCTATATTTTTATGTTCACATTTTCACTGATTTACTTGATGCTTATTCAAGTTTATTTTATTTGTACAGTTGTACGTCCCGAACTGGACGCGCGGTGCCGACCCAAAAGGGAATATTAATGAGTCCTATGTGGCCTTAACTCCTTATACATTATGTTCCTGATGCCAACTTGATCCTGCAGCCCCTACGCCTTTCTTGTCGGTAGTTTTATACGCTCATTATTATTTGTACTATCGATTGATGTCATCTATCAGCTTGTTTAATTATATACTTTCTTCTCGCCTCTGGGTAAATCAATATTACATTCTATGAACAGTATCCTGTCAATCCTTTGCTGCCTCGGTTGTTGAAGCGCAAAACTGCGGGACAAATGAAGAAAAATTACTTAATTAATTATATTGTTAGAACTTTTAGTTACAATAGTAGCAATTGTGTTTAATATTGTCCATTATATTAGGTGTTCTTCATAGAATTAAAAAGATTATTATAGTATCCAGCGTTGTTTTTTTGAGCTCGGTTGTAATTTTATACGATTGAGACGTTTTGTAAAAAAAAACAGACAACTGTCGCTTTTTTAGCGATTAAAATAAATTTAATACAAATCCTACCCGACATGGATGTACCCTTTCCGAATTACTCGATCTCGATACGATAAAAAACTGATGACGATTCAATAAGAAGCATTGCACAATGCGCCGTGTTTTATGATTTTTTACGAAAATAGTGTTTTTGCCTCGCTGTCAGCCCCTCGTCTGCCGCCGACGGGCCCTATTTGCGTGCGCCCGCGCACTCGCAAATCCTTTATATCCGCGACTGTCGAACTCTTGGATTATCCGCAGGTAGGTAGATATATATATGCATTCCCACGGGACGTATTCTATTATCGAGTCTATTAACCGTGTGTAGGCGTAAAAAACGCTTTTGGCTGTGTAGGTATTTAGAATGTAGCACGAACTATAAATACTATAATGCTGTTGCCATTACATCAGTAATTTTTTTAATAAATGCCTTCGACATACAATATTTATCTGTGATAACTAACTTTTATTTAAGTAGATAACGGTATTTCAATAATTTTATAACAGAGTCGCGCTCACGTTAGCTAAACGTATTTTTTATAGTGTGACGTCACTTTATATCGAACTGTAATTAAGTGGCGGCCGCTAGGCTTGTACTGCTTCAGATTATCGGATTAATTGACCGCCGTAATTAGCTGATCTCATTAGCCGACACCGGCCGCTGCGCACCGCGCCCTAACGCCTAGGTACTCTTAGCTCCTACGGTCACTAAATAAACAAACACGCGTTTAAACAATTATTATAGTTAACATATATTTAACAAGGGAAGGACCTGTTGTAACAGGGAATAGCTATAATTGTTATCAATATGCAGTGAAGATTGAATGAATCGGACTTAAAAGTAAATAATATAATAGTCTATTGGGATTTCTGTAGGAGTACCTAAAAGTACTATCATTAAAATCTGACTTCTTGCCTGCTGATTCCATAAGCAGGTAAATGAAGGTTTTGGGAGCGACACCGTACACTGGTACCGGCCAGACCCGCGGCGTGCCGTTGCCGGGGCGGGCGGAGCGGCCGGAGCGGCTTACCGCCGATAATCTCGCGATTAGGCCGAAGCCCAACGTCGCAAGTTAACACGCGAACTCGCTCCCCTAATTGTATCAAAGGACACTTGCTTCGTGCCCACCTTCGCAGTAATTGGGTTAGCCGGGCTTACATCTGAGAACATTGAAACACGATCTTAAAACTACGACTAAGTGACGTAACAGTTAAAGCGTGTTGTTTATGTTGGGCTGTAAATTAATGTTTCAATGAAAATAATTTACGATACGCGCCGCGAATGTAACGAAGGTTAACACTATACTACTTTTAAATGTAGTTTGCCACAAATTTGATTTTCGCACTGGCAAAGCGTACCTTAGTATTCTCAGGTTTTGAGAGTAAAGCTAATCTACGCATAGGTATTATGAAGTGTTGCTTAGTGAACCATGAATCTCGACCAAGAATCCAAATGCTTAATGAATAGTATACTTGCCCATATAAATGCAATGAGACTGCTTATCTATCAATGAAACATTTATTTTATATTATTATAATTATACATATATAAACATAATATAGGTAATGTGTGTGCTCATATCCATTGTTTGCTTGTTGCAGAGGAATCCGGTGATCTCATAAAGTCGCCCTCTCCGCCGCCCAGCCATGGTGAGTGCTCGCTTCTACAGCTCTATTTACTTACTGACTTCCGCTCTTGTAACCCCCTCCCATTTGTATTCTATACATACAATTGTCACCCATATAATTAATAAATAAACATATTAGATTATAATAATGTACACTTTTCATTGATTCAAATGTTAGCTTCCATAGATAGAACATATTGTATCTAATATGTTAATATAGGTAAATAGCGAATAAAACACTACGCCCAAAGCATAGGCTCAAATGTAACTCGCAGCTCAATCCGTGAACAATGCGCCGGTGTGAGGCGAGATGCAAGGTGTGAGACTCGCAAGTGTCCCAGCGGGAAGGAAGGGTTGCGTGCACGCGCGCCACGCGGAAGGATCGGTCCGCGCGGCGCACGCGCACGCAAAAACTGCACCTCTTTGAGGGTCGCGTCATTAGGAGAAAGTGATTCTTGCCGAAAGGGTTCCTTGCTCCCTTCCCGACTGTCACGACTCACAATAGATAGCGCGAGCCGCGCGCCGCCTGAGCGCACTTTCGATGCTGTGCCATATATACGTTGATAGCTAACACATATCTCTGAATAGACGTAGGTATAGGATTGGGGTACGTTTAAATAGTTAAATAAAAATTGTCATTATGTTTTGTGTAGATATTTAAGAAGTGTCCTTACTCCTTAGGCTTAGGACACTGGTACATAATATACCTACTTAGATAAATAATTAAATATTATAATCATACACATTTTTAATACAAAACACCCACTAATACAATACTGCAGTATACTATTATTTCGCTACTTTTAAAACGTTTAGATGCGCTAAAAAGTAAAATATTATGTTGTGATATTATATTCAATTTATTAGAGGACGGTTACGTAAATTCCATTAGGAGCACAGAGCACTGCAGCCTGCAGCTAACGCAGCCGCAAAGCGAAGCGTGAACCGTGCAGTTTTATTGAAAATATTCATAATATTTCAAACCGAGTCACGCTCAAATGTGCTTCACCCGTACGTTTTGAGTTGAAAAGGTTTTTTTAGCACAAACTCTTATTAATTCACCCCATTTTGTGTTCATGCGATATCATTGTGATTTTGTGCTGCGTCGATTCGTTTATTGTTCAATTTATATAAAGGGTGAAAAGTATGTATTCGCTATTATTACTTTCGGTGCTAAACTTTGTGTAGGTAATACATGATGGAACTTTGTATGTTGTTTGATATTTTAGCAATTTATAATTTCATTTATTTTAAGCTATTACCCTAGGTAGAGTAATTCTCTACCAGTTAGAGTTTATCACGAATAGAGAGACGGGCAGACGTACGGCAAACTTTACTTTATAATATTACTAGCGCAGCGGTCCGCCCCGGCTTCGCCCGTGGTACCTACATGTTTAAACTATCCTATCTGTCAAGTTGGATCGAACTGCACATGGTGTGCGAATTTTATTATAATCGGTTAAATGGTTTAGGAGTCTATTGAGGACAAACATTGTGACACGAGATTTATATAATATTATATTAAGATGTAAGTACTAAGTAGGTAGTGAATTTCTTCAATCCTTTGCTATTTACATTTCTTGTACCAAAGATACATTTCTTGATGTTTATCTTTACCTAGGTAATACTCATGATTTGTAAAATGATTTTCAGTGATTTACAGAATATGCAATGATTTGTTGGACTTTTCTCCTCTTGAATTAAATTAATAGTTGTTAAACATTTTAAAAGACCAAAAGGCTTATTCCGGGTGAGCAGTGAGTTATAAATCGATTAGAATTTAAAAATTATTTGACTAAAGCCCGCTGGAGGTAACTAACCTTTAATAAGAAGAAGAAGGGGACATTTTGGTTATTATCGTTACAAAACGATAGATATTTTACTAAATATTACCGCAGTATAATATTATGTATATTATGTTACCGTAAATGTGTAAATTATTGTTTTACAAGTGATCCAATACTTACATTACACGCCCTGGGAAATGTGTACATTTCCTAGGAATTGTATAGAATTTCCATATCGTATTTGGAAATGTTATCTACATATAAAAATAACTACGTTAAAAACAACCGACTTCAAAAACGGAAAAGTAAAAAATAAAAAAGATTTGATATTATTAATTAGTTACTACATATTATTTAGATGTCCTATTTACTAAAAAGGTTTGATGTCGGTGCACGGGCTTAATACTAAGTGCTTAGCACTTGGCACCGACTTCAAACCTATTTAATAAATAGCACATCTAAATAATATGTAGTAATTACATTTCTTATCAAATCTTTTTTATTTTTTACTTTTCCGTTTTTGAAGTCGGTTGTTTTTAACGTAGTTATTTTTATTAATACTTTTTAGTGTATTTTTCACTAAGATTTTTCAACAGCAACACGAATCAAACGAGCCCAAACTCGATAAAGTTGAGTCAATATATGTATTACTGAGTTCCTATGGCCACCTTCCGATTCCATCATCAAATCAGCTCTTTGTCATGATAATGTTTCATCGCTATCCAATTTATATACGTATTAAAAATTTCAGCTCAATCGGTTACCGGGAAGTGAATGAAAGTTACTTGCTACATTTCAATTAAGTCATCGAGATCAGACAAAAATGCTCATAAAATAAAAAACTACTGGGCCTATCCGAATAAAATTTTTATGGGACCAATTCGACACCAATCCGCACACAGACATACATTCCGCACCAAACAAAAAAGAATCACGTAGATCGGTTCAGAAACCTCGGAGTAATCGGTGTACATACATCTATAAAAACATACCGGTCGAATTGATAACCTCCTCCTTTTTTTGAAGTCGGTTAAAAACGAATACTTTCTGTAAATAAAACAAACAAAACACGACGTTAAACTGAGAATCAAAGTACCTAATCATCAAGATTCATACCGTCCTATTACAAAAACTTAAATATGTCTTCAGTCTCATATAATTTACTAGGTATATCAAGCCCGCGGCTTCGCCCGTGTTTTCAAAGAAAAACCAGCACAGTTCCCTTTCCACTGGGATTTCCGGGATAAAAAGTAGCGAATATCTTATTCTGGGTTTTCAGCTACCTACATACCAAATTTCATCGTAATCGGTTCAGTAGTATTTACGTGAAAGAGTAACAAACATCCATCCATACATCTTCAAGTAGGATTTCCCACATTTCCGAGCAATTTTAGGAATTATATACAACGACAGATTGAATACATTCCGTGTGTTATATCGTCAGTTTGACAAGGATGGCTTGTTGTGGTTGCAGACGGGTCGGCGAGCGGCGAGGGCGAGCAGAGCGGCGACGAGCGGCCGCCGTCCGCGCCGCTGGCGCTGCCGCTGCACCGCGCGCCGCATGCCGCCGCCACCGCCGCCGTGCTGGTGAGTGCCGAGTTCCATCGAGACATACTCACCTTTTTAGGTGTATTGTTTTCAACGATGGTTTAACTTTTTAGCAGTAAAAACTGTAAATATGTTTCGCATTTCATATTCCTTGATTCTTATACCTAACGATATAATTATTACTATTCACCAATTTTTGATTGACGATGATACTAATAATGACGTATGCGTATTTCAGAACGCAGCGGGCGCGGGCAACGCGTTGGCGCAGCTGCAACACTTGCTGCTGACGCAGCACGGCGCGCACTCTCTCCTTCTGCACACACAGGTCATTTCCATTATACAATACAGAGGACAATTCTGTAAAATAATTGGGTCCACAGCTAGAGATCTTATAATAAAAACTGCTTTTTTATAAAGACATATTATGTAGTTTGAGGATCTAGATTGAATTATTACCTATTCAAAACGATGTTAATCATCATCATCATCATCATCAATACATATAATAAAATTCTAGAAAAGTGGTGTCTGTACAATGAAAATGTGTAAAAAAATTAGCAGGGGTTATTATTAAATCGATCCCAAACCCAAAACTGTTGTTAAAATTTTTTTCTCTGTTTGTCTGTTTGTCTGTATGTTTGAACACGCTAATCTCAGAAACGGCTAATCCGATTTAGATGCGGTTTTCACTAATATATTGTGGTAAGCTTCATTTAACATTTAGTGTTTATTTCATGTCAATCGGTTCATAAATAAAAAAGTTATGACCATTTAAGTAATCACAGCGAACATTTGCTAAGGTATTCTATACAATATGAATTACTTTATTACGTAAATTATACGCTAAAGTTATTCCTTGACATGTCCAGATGATCATATCGAAAGTCCCCAAGCGTGGGGGGGGGTGGTTATGCTGAGGGGGTAGTAGGGGGGGTCAAAGGACCTTTATTTCGATTTTTGCTCATAAGTCTAAAACCTGCACAAATAGCATTATGGTTACTTCTAGGTAAATTTTCTATATAAAAGGTCTTTGAAATTATGTCGTAGGTATTATATTTTTAACCCCCGACGCAAAAAGAGGGGTGTTATGTCCGCTATGTGTGTTTGCGTGTCTGTCTGTGCCACCGTAGCTCGCTAACGGATTACCCGTTACGAATTAGATGCGTTTTTTTGTTACATTAGTTGTTTATTATATTATATAGGGGTAAGTGGGAATGAAAAAAACGAATGTTAGTTGTTAATGTAGGTTGTTAATGTAGGTTGTTAATGTAGGTTATACCCAAGTGATATATTAAATGAAAATAGACGACATGTCAGAAACAATTAGTCAAATTTTATCAAAATCGGTTCATCCATTTATTTGATATAGGGGTAAAAGTGGGAATAAATAAATGAATTTTATCGAATATACTCAAGTGACGTATCTAATGAAAGACATGACGTGTAAAGTACAATAAGACATATTTTATCAAAATTGGTTCATCCATTTATTGGATAAAAGTGGCAATAAAAGTTGTCAAATATACCTAAGTGGCATATCAAATGAAAGGGCATGACCTGACGTGAGAAGTATAATGAGGCATAGGTATTTAATCAAAATCGGTTCATCCATTTATTATATAGAGGGGTAAAAGTGGGAATGAAAAAAACGAATGTTGTCTGTTATACCCAAGTGATATATCAAATGAAAAAAGACGATCTGTCAGAAACAACAAGTCAAATTATATCAAAATCGGTCCATCAATTTATTTGATATAGGGGTAAAAGTGGGAATAAATAAATAAATTTTATCAAATATACTCAAGTGACGTATCTAATGAAAGACATGACGTGTAAAGTACAATAAGACATAATATTTTATCAAAATTGGTTCATCCATTTATTGGATATAATATGTAGGTATAAAAGTGGGAATAAAAGTTGTCGAATATACCCAAGTGGCATATCAAATGAAAGGGCATGACCTGACGTGAGAAGTTTATTGAGGTATATTTAATCAAAATCGGTTCATCCAATAATTATATGTAGAGCAAAAGTGGGAATGAGAAAAACGAATGCTGTCTGTTATACCCAAGTGATATATCAAATGAAAAAAGACGACCTGTCAGAAACAATTAAGTAGTCCAATTTTATCAAAATCGGTTCATCCATTTATTTGATATAGGGGTGATAGTGGGGATAAATAATCCAAATGGAGTACCAAACGAAAGGATATGACATGTACATAATATATAGGTATGATTAGACATGGTTTAGATCAAAATCGGTTCTGCCATTTACTAGGGGTGAAAGGGAAAAGTTGAAAGTCTGTGAAAGTAGAAGGAATATGGGAGCGGGAGAATAACCACATCCTGGAAATTTTGAACTCTTCTGTACCTAAGTTTTATAGCTCAGTTTAGTAATAAATTTTACTAACAGTTCTTTTGTGTTATTATTTATTTTATTTCTTAACTTTATAATAATGTGTAAGTACTTATAATTTAGTTGTATATGATAGTACGTGTTTCAAGACGTGTTTACTCAATAATTGTGTGTTAAGTAGTAACTACTACCTATGCAGTCACTATTCCACGCGGACGAAGTCGCGGGCACAGCTAGTGTTATCTATATTCATTTTCATCGGTAAAGTGTGTTTTCTCGGTTTGCAAGTTACGTAGTAAACAGCAAAGCTCTCACTCCGCAGGTGCAGCAGGCGGTCGCTCAGGCCGCAGCGCAGCAGCTGCAGCAACTGCAGGCCAGGGCCAACGCCGCACCCCCCACTGCAGGTAATTATCCATACGTGATTTTTTATATTATTGCACACCTCATAAGCGAAGCGTTGAGGTGGGTACTACTGTCACTTCGCGCAAAACATCTGATTTTTCAAACTTAAAATGTCTTTATGTATCATACATTGCACTTGTAAGATAATACATACACACACATATTAAGAAAAAACACAATTTTTAACGTTCATGATATTTTTGATGTCATTTTTGTTATTTAAACTAGTTAAAAAACAGTTTAAAAAAGTTCTGTCTTGGACGTCCGTGTGTCTGTATGTGCGGATCCTTTTTCTTGTTAACACGATAGCGACCGAAATACTTTACTAATCGAGTCTTTTTTTTTCTCTTACGCTTGAGTATGCTCAGGAATAGAACCCTTTCATTTTTCAGGGTCTGATTCGATGTGGTTTAATTGTTATTAAATAAACAAAAATAATAATTAATAAATATTTATTAAAAAAAAATTATGAGGCGTGCACTTTTGGATTTTCCAAATTATTTTTAATTTGTATAAGAACATAACATACATACATGATTCCATATAAAAAAGTTCTTGTTTCACTACGACCACACAACATGTTCTTTTATTAAAAAAAGAAAAACAGCATATAAAAAACAAGCCTCATGTATTATTAATAATGTATAGGTATTATTAATATATTTCGCCCGATAATTCCGGTATTTGGTACTGTTTATTTCATATCGTTTATTCGTATGATTCGTCGGCATAGTTAAAACGAATGGTGTGTGGCACGTTGCAGACACCCGGTCGCCTTCGCCGCGCGGGTCGCCGCCGGGCGCGGCCGCGTTCCTGACGCCGCACACGCCGGGGCCGGGCCGCGCGCGCTCACCGCACGCGCACGCGCTGCACTCGCACGCTCACTCGCACGCGCACACGCAGTCGCACTCGCCGCTGCACGCGCACGCGCACAAGCCGCGCGCGCTCGACCCCGCCGACGACACCGCGGACCTGGAGGAGCTCGAACACTTCGCCAAGACGTTCAAACAGCGACGGATCAAATTAGGTGCGCACTCTTATCTTTGAGATTGCATGGAAATGGCGCAGAAGGCGGGCAATGAGCGGTGCCTCAGCTAGATTCCTCTATAGCTATTGTAATGTTGTTATTCTCTGTCATAGTGATCGAGTACGAATGAACTATTTTAACGATAGAAAACGACCGTTAATGAATACGTGATTTGTCAGGTTTCACACAAGGCGACGTGGGTCTCGCGATGGGCAAACTGTACGGCAACGACTTCTCGCAGACGACCATCTCGCGCTTTGAGGCGCTCAACCTAAGCTTCAAGAACATGTGCAAGCTGAAGCCGCTGCTGCAGAAGTGGCTGGAGGACGCGGACTCGTCGCTGAGCGGCGGCGGCGGCGGCGCGGCGCTGGGCGCGGGGCTGGCCGAGGCCGTGGGCCGGCGCCGCAAGAAGCGCACCTCCATCGAGTCCGGCGTGCGCGTGGCGCTCGAGAAGGCCTTCCTGCACAACCCCAAGCCCACCAGCGAGGAGATCGCCGCCCTCGCCGACTCGCTCTGCATGGAGAAGGAGGTCGTGCGCGTCTGGTTCTGCAACCGCCGCCAGAAGGTATACCTATTTTATGTTCGCTTTTGACTAAAAGGGTGGCGTTACAGTTCTACGAACAGGAGCATTTATTTACAAACTTATTAAGCTATTGCATAGCTTCTATCGCGGGCCTTGAGCGCGGGGACCAAATCCAGAAATTCCGTAACGAAAAAACCTCACGCTCCCCACTCCGAAGGGCGCGGAGGTGTGGCATGAAGGCACGCTATGCAATAGCTTTACCGCGGCAGTCCCCGAGTGCCACACGTCTTTTTGTTTTGGAAACAATTAACTAACTGTTCATCAGTTTGATACAAAATAACAATATAATTTTATAAATGTAAACGAAGTTCTCTTGTGAGACTTCCTTTAAAATTGGCTGTCAATTGTCATCACTTACTCTGTGGGTGTTTGTACACTATGGTTTGACGTTACTCTATAGTCTATAATAATTAAAAAGATTACTTGCTGCGTCACGTGCGACTAAGAAATAAGGAGGTTATACCAATTGAATTAAAATTGTAAAACAATAGCTTTAAATGTTGTTTCTCTCTTTCAGGTGAGTTTATTTTTAAGATTAAAGTCTTGGAAGTGTAATTAATAAACTTTAATATGTAACTGTTATTGATGTAATAAAAAATCCTCTCTTTCAGAGCAACACGCTTCTATTGTTTTTCTTTTCATCATTGCCACCTAAATTAAATAAGAACATTATAAAACAACATTTGTACAGCTAGTTTTCAAACATAAGTAATGGATAAATTAAAATTTGAATTCATGGTCAAGGCCAGTGAAGATGTTAAAACAAATATAATTTGTGTAACGAAAATAACGGATTTAGAGGGCAGAACCTTTGCCATCCCAGATAAATTACAACCTGTTAGACTGCATGAGGCTATAGCACAGACCCAAATATTTCAAAAAGTGAAGGCCACATTACAAAGACGACATGAGAAACGACAAGTATGGGTATCCATGAAACCGGAGATGAAGATAGTTTATTGTGATGAAGATGGGAATAAACAATTTATGGGATATTTACTGGAGGAGCAAACAGAACCACCATCTGCTACATCAGGAATTTCTGAAGAATCACTATCAAGGATCATCGAGGGCTTCGCTGAAATGAAAAAAGATAAACCAAAACCAGTTAACAGATTGGCAGAAAAATTTGTTATTGAAAAATTCAACAGCAAAATAACTAATGTGTCTCAGTGGATGAATACTTTTGAAGCGGAATGTGCACGAATGGAAATAGAAGATAGCAGAAAAATTGAAATTTTTAGGTTATTTATAGAAGATTCTTGTTTAGACTGGTATAGTTCCATGCTTATAAAGCACACCATAAATTCAGAATGGGCAGTGTGGAAAATAAACTTTTGTGATACTTTTGCAGATAGGGGTTGGTCTCCGATCAGGTATGCAATGTTATATAAATACAGGCAGGGCTCGTTACTGGAATATGCGTTAAAAAAAGAAAAACTACTGTTAGAAATAAATAAATCCATAGATAAAATCACTCTAATTGATCTGATTGCCACTGGATTACCTAGTTTTATTGTGGATAATATTGATAGGAATAGTTTAAAAGAAATTAAAGACCTATTTAATAGTATAAGAAGATTAGAGCATAAGGTAAACATAAAATCATTTGATAAAAAGATAGGACCTCTGGAAAATAAAATAAAAGAGAAAAATGTAAAACCTATGTTTAGTCCATGTAAAATTTGTGAAAAAGAGAATAAAGGCATACGTTACCACCCTGAATCCCAATGTTGGTTCAAAATTAAAAATAATGACAGGCCAAAAAAAGATTATATAAGGAGCGTTAATAATTCAGAATTAGAGACCGAATTAAATGAAATTAACCCAAAAAACTGATTGTGCCGCCATTAATAAAAGTTAAATTACTAATTAATGACACTTTGGAAACATCAGGAATCTATGATTCAGGCTCTAATGTGTCCTTAATAAATTCTAGATTATTATCTATAAAAAAAATACCTACTTATAATACAAATACAGGTTTAAAAACAATTAATGGCGTGAAAAAAACATTAGGGATGGTAAAATTAAAAATTAAAATTTTTGAAATTGAAAAATATGTTAACATTTTTGTTATAGACGAAGAAAACTTTGATTATAACTTCCTACTTGGACTAGACTGTATACAAAAATTTCACTTAACCCAAAATGAAAATTTAGATATCACCCAAAATAACCATTTTAAAAAATACATAAAAAATAAAGAAAACCAATCTATAAACACAAAAAAATATGCTGGATATTTGGGTAGAGGGAAAAATCAAGATAATACATTATATTATAATGATAAAAAAGAAACTATTGATGAGTATAAAATAAACTTTAATGAAAATATGCCAGTAGATAATTTTGATATTTCAGTAAATAATTTAGAACATCAGGAAAAATCAGCTATTCATAATCTCATATCCAAATATAGTTCAATTTTTGCTAAAGACAAATATGACGTAGGCACTGTAAAAGGTTATGAAGCTCATATAGATTTGATCATAGATAAATACTGTAGTAAGAGACCATATAGGTGCTCTATTGAAGATATGAAAGAAATAGAAATACAAATTTCAAAATTACTAGAAAAAAATTTAATCGAGGAGTCTTACAGCCCTTTTGCTGCTCCCATAACACTAGCATTTAAAAAAGACGAAGGAAGAAAATCAAGGCTATGTATAGATTTTCGAGAATTAAATAAAATTATAGTTCCCCAATCACAACCATTTCCGTTAATTGAGGAATTAATGATTAAAACAAGAAAATGTAAATATTTTTCAACATTAGATGTAAACTCAGCGTTCTGGTCCATACCTCTTAAAATTGAAGATAGACATAAAACAGCATTTGTTACGCAGGATGCTCACTTTCAATGGACCTGTCTACCTTTTGGTTTAAAGACTTCACCGGCTATTTTTCAGAGAATATTGGGTAGCATTATAAGAAAACATAAACTGTCGGATTTTATTTATTTATTTTATTTATAAATACTTTATTGCACTTAAAGATAACAAAACAAGAAATACAAACACTTAAATATAACTTACACTAAGTACAATTGGCGGTCTTATCGCTTAGAGCGATTTCTTCCAGACAACCTTTGGTACAATAGAGGAATAAATACCAAAATACATAAATGGGTAGTGCAATAATAACTATGATAAAGGATACACATGCATATTATATATATTGTGATATAAACTAAATAAGTAAAAGGGAATAGAGATTCAAAGAAAAATACCATACTAAAATAATACATAGTAATTAATAATATGTATATAATATAAATAAATTTTATGTACGGCTAACACTGAGAAAGTGAGATTTAACCATACATTTAAAACTATTTGGTGACTGAGCATTTTTGATAGAGTCTGGCAGAGCATTCCAGAGTTTAGTAGCATGTACAGTAAAAGATCCATCATAAAAATGTGTGCGATGTTGAGGCATAATTATCCTCAACATTTCGGATGAACGAACCTCACTACATTGACCTCTAAACTCAAACCTTTCCTTAAGGTATTTTGGCGTTTTAGGGTCAAATAAAATTCGATACAGTAGTTGGAGAGCATGCGCATCCCGCCGCAAGCGAATCGGCAACCAGTTGAGCTTTTTTCGGAACTCCGAAACATGATCATATTTACGGAGCCCAAATATAAACCGTATGCAGAAGTTCTGTAGGCGTTCGAGCACATTCAACTGTTCCATCGTTAAATTTACATAGCTTACATCGGCATAGTCTAATATAGGGAGAAGGAGGGACTGAGCTAGAAGGATTTTAGTAGGCAAAGGAAGAAAGTTTCTTAATCGTCTCAGGGATCCAGCTGCTGCGTACATTTTTTTGCTCACTTCCTTGATATGAGGTCTCCACGATAAGGTTTGATCAAAAATCAAACCCAGATTTCTTACAGACTCACTATAAGGAATTATGGCACCATCAACTACAATGGGTGGCAGATTAACCCAGTTAACCCTTGCGATTAACGAAGGACTACCAATAATAATAACTTGGGTCTTAAGTGGATTAACCTGCAAGCCATAGCGGTAGCTCCATTGGACTATAGTATTCAGATCTGTATTAGTATCTTGAATAGCCTGGTGTATTTCGTCAAGAGTAAACTGTGTGTATATTTGAAGGTCGTCAGCATACATGTGGTAGAGAGACAGCAAGGTATCTGATATGGCATTAATAAAGATTGAGAACAGTAACGGGGACAGAACACCACCTTGAGGAACCCCGGCAGAGACCTCACACCAAGAAGACAAAACATCATCGATGTGTATTCGCTGCCGTCGTCCATTCAGGTAGCTCTGAAACCAATCAATTACCGGTGCGGATATATTTAGTGAACACAGTAAGCTGAGGAGAATGTCGTGGTCTACAGTGTTGAAAGCATTACTGAAGTCTAACAAGGTCAGTACTGTAAGCCTTTTATTGTCCATGCCCATTCGAATATCATCGGTTATTTTAGCTAATGCAGTGGCCGTACTATGACCTGGACGGAAGCCGGATTGGTAAGGATTAAGGAGATTATGTGAGTTTAAAAACAGTTGCAATTGATGATGTATCAACTTTTCCAGAACTTTAGAAAGGAATGGAAGGATGGAGATGGGTCTAAAGTCGGAAAAAGAGGATGGGTTATTTCTTTTGGGGATCGGTATGAGGTGGGAATCTTTCCACACCTGTGGAAATGAGCTATTGGATATGGAATAATTCAGAATATGGGTAATAACAGGTGTAACAATGTCTAGGATAGGTAAGATCATAGTACGTCCAATGCAGTCGCCACCAACAGCACTCGACGAGATGGACAATATGTTCCTTTTGACATCACACTCGGTAAATTGTTTGAAGCTAAAAGGAGGAATATTGGGAACTGGTAATTTGGAAATGTAATCTAATGTGTTATGTTTTAATTGAGTATCGAAAGAAGGCGAAGAATTAGAAAAATGTAAGTTAAGTTGTTCTATGTTTATATTAGATGGAATTGAATTATTTCGTTGTTTGCCAATACCTAACGTTCTAAGGAATTTCCAAATGACAGTGGGATCACTGTTTTCAACAGAAGAGTGAATATACCGTCGCTGTGCATCTCTACAACATGTATTGCATCTATTTCTTATCGCATTGTATTTTTCTCGACTTGCATCACATTTAAGTGCTCTATGCCTCGCCTTGGCGCGAGCTTTTTTATTCAACAAAATTTTGAGATCTTCAGTCAACCATGGCGCAGGTAATTGTTTTATTTTAACTGATCTAAGCGGTGCATGCAAGTCATAAAGCTTTATTAACGCGGAGTTAAAGAACTCAACTTTTTCATCGATGCTAAGAGACAGAAATATCGGAGACCAATCAATACAGCGAGCATCTTCCTTTAGTTTTGAATCATCCATACCGTTGAAATTACGTCTTAATAATACTCTAGGTTTATGTTTAGGTGGCCGTATTCTATATGACAGAAGCAAGAGGTCATGGTGTGAAAAGGCATCAGCTGGATACTGGCCGTATTTCGAAACTAAATTGGGAGAAGAAACTATAATTAGGTCTAGGAGAGATGGGATGCAATTAGGGGCACAATGCGTGGCGTTGAGAGGAAGAAGATGTAAGTTATGTGACTCAACGATGGAAACCAATTTTTGCGACCGGCTGTCTTTTTTTAAGAGACATGTATTAAAGTCTCCCATTAAAATACAGTGGTCATAGATTGGTATTAAATTATCACATATTGAGTCAAACGAAGGAAAATAATCTATTAGAAGAGAGGGGCTGTAAAAGACTGCTAGGAGAATTTTGGTAAAGGAAAGGACGACTTCAATAATGAGGTGCTCGGCTGCATCTGTAGGTGGGGGCTGGGGTGATGTACTAATAATTTTAAAGGGTATATGTGATCGGAGATATATCGCTACCCCACCACCACTTCTACCAATTCGGTCATTACGAATGAGCCGGAAGCCTGGTAAGGAATAAGAGGAAGAAGGTAAACAAGGCTTCAACCACGATTCAGAAATTAATATTGCATGAAGGCTTGTAGACTGAAACGATGCAAGCATGTCAACATAATGCGCTGGAACGCTTTGAGCGTTTATATGGACCAAATTAAATGTTTTACTATCGCCTTGAAACGCATCATTGATGGTGTCGCTTAAACTGGGTGACGTTGTACTACGATAACTACTATCACTGCCAGACTCATCAATAGAATGAAAAGATAAATAGCTGTTTTCTGATGTATCGCTTGAAGGTGATATCATTTAAAAATATATATATACGAGTGAATAAATAATAATAGGTAGTTATTATACGTATACTACTAAATTAAACTAATATTATCCACAAAAATATATAAATAATAATAGTTAAATATACTAAACAGTTACTATTTACCAACCAGCGTCTAAAATAAAATTGCACTAAAAGACAAGTAGCCTGGCCGAAGATACAAATGACAAACTCAAGTTGACACTTGACATTGAAACGTTGACATATGACACTTGACAGTTCGACAACGACAAGTGTATTTTTGAACAATAATAATTAATATTAAAATATACGGTAGACATGCGCAAAACAGTACGTCAAATAGTAATGCAACATCACGCATCTCTTCCACGGAAGTGATATTACTCCGTAACATCACACATTACCCGATCGATTTTTAATGAAATGATGACATTAATAATATTATAATGTTTATATCTGAGGTTTATATTATATTAATGGTGAAATGTGAAGTATTACAGATCATATTGAAAAATAGCAATAATAACTGCAATACTTATTAGTTATTACATATCGTAAAATTACAATTTAAGTAAATATTTAAAAAATGTAGTTGATTTTCCTTCATACTTGGCCACGTACTTTATGTTGTTTGTTAATAATTATAATGAACGCAAGCAAATGTAAAACAAAATAAAAAAAAGTGAGTGATGCGAGTGATGTTTGTAACTGATGCGTAATGCGTGATGTTGCATTACGTGTCAAAGTGATGTTACTTTTGTACTATTACACGCATTACCTACCCATGTCTAATATACGGTAATATAAATATCTTATTACACGTTCTACCGCCGGCTTATATAAAAAATAAAAAGAAATAGCTGAGCAAAATTAGCCTAAGTTAACTAGTAGTAATACTATAAAATACATAATTCGGACTTCAGAGTACAGGGACAGTAAAGCAAAGAACAATTATTACAAGATATTGTTTAGAAGGGACATAATAAAGTTGAAAGTTACTTCACTTTTTGAAGTCTTTTAGACCTAGCAGCTGGAATTGCCTTAGCATCTCTCTGTGTATCACGACCACTTACTGTTTGCTCACGAGGATTAACTGGTGCAGCGGCAGACGAAGGAATGGCATCCAAGTCAGAAATACAAGCAATGCGGTGTTTTGTTCCATCTTGAGCTGCAATAAATATGAAGCCGTCCCGGGTCCAGCAATGAGGGATACCGAAACGATCCCTTGCAGCCATAAATGCTTCGTGGCGACTTTTAGTCAAGAACTCCGAAATCGTTATTCCACTGCTCTTCAAATGCGTCTTGGCAAACCAGACTACATCTCGAATCTGGCTATCATGAAATTTAACTACAATAGGTCTAGGTTTAACACCAGCGACATGACCTAAGCGATTGCAGCGATTGATAGCACCTTTATTGATAGTGGAAATGTTAAGTTTTTGCAATACAATGTCTGTGACAATTGAACTTAAATCTTCTTTATCAGTTTCCTTCACACCATGAAACAATAAAATCTTTCTACGCGAACGCATCTCCTGTTGGTCAATAAGTTTTGCTAACATGTTGATTTGAGATTGAAGACACTGAAGCGAAGTAATCACAAAGTTGCGAAAGGTTTCAAAGTCCGCCGCAAGCCTGGAAGTAGGACTACTAGTGGCAGGTGGATTTTGGTTATTTGTTAAGTCCCTCTGGAAATCTTCCATCCTTTTATTAAAATTATTAGTCATATCTTCCATACATTTCTTGATAGACTCCATAATTTAGTGACTGTGCAAGTTTTGACAGTTTAGTGCAAAAAGAGACAGGAATTTTTGTGAGGACACTGGTAGGTAAAATCACTGTTTAATGCATATGGTTTTTATATAAAAATTACTGAATCAATTAATTTTCGTAAATTTAATTTGTAAGAGCAGAGAAAAACACGCCTTCTTTATTTTGCTCCTACCCACGAAAAAAATTTTACTGTAAATTATATAGACGATATTTTAGTATTTTCAGAATCATTTAAAAAACACATTGAACACTTATCTTTATTATTAGAAGCAATCTTAAAAGAAGGTTTAAAATTAAAATTCACAAAATGCAACTTTGCACAGGACTCAGTAAAATATCTAGGGCACATAATAAAAAACAATACCGTCACTCCACTAAAAGATAATTTGATAGCTATAAAAGAATTCCCAATTCCTAAAACACAAAAAAATGTTCGTCAATTTTTAGGAAAAATTAATTTTTATGGAAAATATGTACCAAATATTTCAATTATCCTCGATCCATTACATAATTTATTAAGAAAAGGAGAGAAATTCATTTGGTCGGATAAATGTCAAGAATCGTTTGAAACTATAAAAAAACTACTTTGCTCAAAACCTATTCTAGCCATCTTTGATCCAGACCTACCAATACATGTGTATACAGACGCTAGCATTCAAGGCATTGGTGCGATTTTAAAACAAATTCAACCCAACGGTGAGGAAAAACCTTGTGCTTATTTTTCAAAAAAATTAAACGACTCTCAAAAAAAGAAGAAAGCCATATATCTTGAATGTTTGGCAATAAAAGAGGCGGTAAA
Source organism: Colias eurytheme (assembly GCF_061535395.1). Taxonomy (NCBI): domain Eukaryota; kingdom Metazoa; phylum Arthropoda; class Insecta; order Lepidoptera; family Pieridae; genus Colias; species Colias eurytheme. Next base: position 11,874,038 of record NC_142983.1, read on the forward strand.
ATACTGGCAACACTGGCTTATAGGAAAAACATTCATGGTTTATACAGACCACAAACCATTGGAAAATATGAATATAAAAAGTAGAACAGATGAAGAACTGGGGAGTCTAACATATTATTTGTCACAGTTTAATTTTAAAATAATTTATTCTCCAGGTAAATATAACATAGAGGCAGATACCTTAAGTAGAAATCCGGTATTGGAATCATATGATAATCAAGATTGCAGTTTAAAAGTAGTGAACTTTATTAAATTAAAAGACATAAAAGAGGACCAAGATAAAAATGAGGATATAAAACAAAATACAAATAAATTAATTTTCAAACATAATATATATTATAAAAAGATAGGAAAGAATGAAAAGATTGTACTATCTGAGGAGTTAAGTAAAAAAATAATAAAACATGTACATTACTATTACTGTCACTTAGGAAGACAACAAATGGAAAATAAAATTAAGCCCTTCTATCAAGCGAAAAATTTATCAAATAATATAAAAAATTTTTGCGAAACTTGTGATGTATGCATAAAAAATAAATCTAGAGGAAATTACAAATTTGGACAGATGTCTCACTTAGGTCCGGCTACTTATCCGTTTGAAATTGTGTCTATTGACACCATAGGGGGATTTGGTGGTAATCGTTCAACCAAAACATATTTGCATCTATTAGTGGATCACTTCACTCGTTACGCCTATATTCTGACATCAAAAACTCAGAATGCGGATGATTTCATAAAACTTGTCAAAAAAGTAACACAAGATTATAAAATTGCCTTAATCCTATCAGACCAATATCCCGGCATAAACTCAAATGATTTCAAAAAATATTTAAAAGAAGAAAATATACCTATTGTTTTCACAGCAGTAAATGCGCCATTTTCAAACGGACTAAACGAGAGATTAAACCAAACGTTAGTTAATAAAATAAGATGTAAGATTAATGAAAAGAGAGATAAAATTGCATGGACAACCATTGCTCATGAGTGCACCGACAAATATAACGAAACAGAACATAGTGTAACGGGGTTTTCCCCAAAATATTTATTAGAAGGTAAAAATGTTAACATTCTACCAGAGGAACTGAAACAAAATATAACACAGAATCATCTAATTCGAGACCGCAAAATTGCCTTAGAAAATAGTATAAAATCGCACAACTATAATAAACAAAAATTTGATAAAAATAGAAAACATTTTGAACTAAAAGTCGGAGATTCTGTATATGTAGAAAACGGAAATAGGTTAAATCGAAAAAAACTGGATGAATTGAAAATAGGACCATATCAAATTATAGACAAAATTTCAAATTCAATTTACAAAGTAAATACGGGTCACAAAAAGTTAGAGTCGAATTATTTTCATATTACAAAGCTTATTCCAGTAGTAGAATAAAACAAGCAAACCTTTTAAATTTAATTTATTTGATTCGGGGGGGGGGAGATGTAAACGAAGTTCTCTTGTGAGACTTCCTTTAAAATTGGCTGTCAATTGTCATCACTTACTCTGTGGGTGTTTGTACACTATGGTTTGACGTTACTCTATAGTCTATAATAATTAAAAAGATTACTTGCTGCGTCACGTGCGACTAAGAAATAAGGAGGTTATACCAATTGAATTAAAATTGTAAAACAATAGCTTTAAATGTTGTTTCTCTCTTTCAGGTGAGTTTATTTTTAAGATTAAAGTCTTGGAAGTGTAATTAATAAACTTTAATATGTAACTGTTATTGATGTAATAAAAAATCCTCTCTTTCAGAGCAACACGCTTCTATTGTTTTTCTTTTCATCATTGCCACCTAAATTAAATAAGAACATTATATAAATAAAAAAGTGATGACTCTATTGTTTCAGGAGAAGCGCATAAACCCGCCGGCGGGCGAGGGCGGCGCGGGCGGCGCGTCGTCGCCGAGCGGCGCGCTGCTGCCCGCGCTGCACGGGCTGCCGCACGCGCTGCACGCGCACGGGCAGCACGGGCAGCACGGGCAGCACGGGCCGCACGGGCCGCACGGCGGGCACGCGCCGCTCGCGCACGGGCCGCACGGGCCGCACGGGCCGGCCGCCGCCGCGCACGCCGCCTTCCAGGCCGCCGCGCTGCAGCCGCTGGCGCTGCTGGCGCGGGCGCCGCGCGACTGACGCTCACATATCCTGTAAATACGAGTACGCGCCGCTCGACCCGTGCAGTGCGTCGGTGCATTGAACACTACGTGAAGCTGATTAGTTGTAAACTGAAGATTATTTATAAATATTGTACAGAATCTTAAAGTTCATGTTATTTTTTATTTCTATATTGCGTAACGAATTTTATATTGTATAGTGACGTCTGTTATATCTGTGAATGTATCGTCGGTCGGTAGACGTAAGCGTGGTATACGAGCCGCGGCCGGCTAGCGGCGTAGTTAGCGTAAGATAGGACATAGTATCGAATTATATTTATGTGAGGGTCTGCCCGACCCCTCCTGTACAGAGCTCATATCACTTAGCGCGAGACGCGAACGTAAGGTGGATGTGTAGAAAACTGTCTATATGTTATAATAAAACATTATAGATTTAAATGGCTTTTATTTCTCTCTCTCATATTGCAATTTGCATCATTACCTTCACACTATTATTTGAAATTTCAACACCATAATATTGAATCAAATTCTGTAGCCTCAGACCTATTGTACAATAATTGAGCGCGCTAAAGTTGGCATTCTTATCATCTCGGTCGTGATGGTAGATTTTACTGCTGTGGTGTAGGGCATATTTTACGTTCTCAGATCGACTCGCGTTCATTGGAAAAATATACATATTTTGATCTATTATTCTCTAAATATCATGCCAAGTTACTATTATATCTTACTAAAAAGATATACCTTTACTATAGTAGGAATTCAATTAATCTTTACAGATAACACAACAATAAGTAATAAGTAGGTACAATGTTAAATTACGCAATCTATATATTTTACAAGTTTCTGTTATCGATATCGAGCAATCTCGCTCGCAAAAGATTGTTTGAAAAAAGCGTGTTTTGAATGGGCATCATTAATTAATAAACGGTTGCCGTTACGGGTAGTAAACTGCTAGCTTAATTAAAAGTTAGCAGTTTTCTAATTTTTGGTTTACCTATGACATCACGAAATTTCTCGTTTCAGGACTAAATTAGCCCTAAATGAGCACTAAATTTTACCTAAAAAACGAGTGAATCTGCCCGCTTGACCATTCCACCTTTACAGCCAAATCATAAATCTCTTTTGCTTCGCCGTATCAGGGTATCAGGGTAAATATAATATATAATTAAATGAAAATGAGACAAATATTATATTATGACGTAATTTTTATTGAAAGTTTTTGTTCGATATTGCTATGGCGAATGGCGATACAATATATTAATTATATTGGAATAATGATGAAAAAAATATTTATTTGCTAACATGGTTTGTACCATCATCAGTTTGTAGTTTATACTGATGTCAATTATGCTGGCCATACACCATACTTCCTATCGTCCATTCGGCATGACGCTACCGATTGGATCCGTTAGAACTGACCATGTGTGGGAGTGGATTGGCATTATTTGGCATGATATTTATACTTGACGGAACAATCGAATTTCGATTCTTTTGGCTTGATCATGGCGATTGGATCATGTCGATTGGACCATGTATGGCGGTATGCGATCGTCACTTCAGTCTGGTCAATTTTCTGGTCATTTTTCGCTTTTTTTTCGCATTTTTCGCTTCGCTCGCTTGGTGGATAAATATGAAAGTATATGGATGTTTAGATGTCAACGGTTACGGATTTGAATAAGATTTGTTTGGGAGAAAATAGGTACATATATATAATAACAATCTTCCCGGCATATAATCCTTTTTTTTGTTTAATTTTTACGAATAAAACGCCCAAAATGGCTAAAACATCGTCGTCTGTCACCGGTGACGCCATGGCTTCAACTGAACGTTGCTGCCGATTGGACAATTCAAACGTTGTGTGTGTGGTCTCTATGGACAAACTGCAGATTGGATCAAGCTACAGCGTCATGCCGATCGGACGATAGAAAGTATGGTGTATGGCCAGCATTAGTATCTTCCTATCGTCCCTTCGGCATGACGCTACCGATTGGATCAGTTAGAACTGACCATGTGTGGGAGTGGATTGGCATTATTTGGCATGATAGTTATACTTGACGGAACAATCGAACTTCTCATTAAATAGGTACCTACATATATATAACAATAATCTTCCTAATGCTGGCCATACACCATACTTTCTATCGTCCAATCGGCATGACGCTGCAGCTTGATCCAATCTGCAGTTTGTCCATAGAGACCACACACACAACGTTTGAATTGTCCAATCGGCAGCAACGTTCAGTTGAAGCCATGGCGTCACCGGTGACAGACGACGATGCTTTAGCCGTTTTGGGCGTTTTATTCGTAAAAATGAAACAAAAAAAGGATTATATGCCGGGAAGATTGTTGTTATATATATGTACCTATTTAACGAGAAGTACCCAATGTGTTAAGTAATCTGGTACTTCATCTATCTCCCAAACAAATCTTATCCAAATCCGTAACCGTTGACATCTAAACATCCATATACTTTCATATTTATCGACCAAGCGAGCGAAGCGCCTATGCTTCAGCCTTCAGCTTGGACGAAAAATCTTGACCAGACTGAAGTGACGATCGCATACCGCCATACACGGTCCAATCGACATGATCCAATCGCCATGATCAAGCCAAAAGAATCGAAATTCGATTGTTCCGTCAAATATAACTATCATGCCAAATAATGCCAATCCACACCCACACATGGTCAGTTCTAACTGATCCAATCGGTAGCGTCATGCCGAATGGACGATAGGAAGTATGGTGTATGGCCAGCATAAGCTTCCCGGCATGTAATCCTTTTTTTGTTTCATTTTTACGAATAAAACGCCCAAAACGGCTAAAAACATCGTCGTCTGTCACCGGTGACGCCATGGCTTCAACTGAACGTTGCTGCCGATTGGACAATTCAAACGTTGTGTGTGTGGTCTCTATGGACAAACTGCAGATTGGATCAAGCTACAGCGTCATGCCGATTGGACGATAGAAAGTATGGTGTATGGCCAGCATTAAGTTACCATTAAATTACACACAATCATCAAATAATAAATAAAATTACAAATTCATTGAGATATAAGCTTACCGCCCGCGGCTTTGCCCGCTTTGACTAAAACCTAATAAATTGTGTACTAAAACCTTCCTCTTGAATTACTCTATCTATTTAAAAAAACCGCATCAAAATCCGTTGCGTATTTTCAAAGATTTAAGCATACAAAGGGACATAGGGACAGAGAAACTGACTTTGTTTTATACTATGTAGTGATTATTCTGCATAATATTAATATATAAAAATTAAAAACTCCCGAAAAACTTGTGTAATGTGTACTTCTTTAGTTTTCTATATCAATCAGGTACGCATCACAATTATTTCAATGATTCGATCATAATGAAAATTAACGAAATCGTCGTGGTCTATGGTAATTGGTAACAGTCACCAGTGAATGACTGAAATTCTAGTGAAAAGGCAAATAACGGTTATTCACCAACTATCTTGGGGAATGTGACCATAGTCACTCTGGTGACTGTTCACACTTCTTCAATCATACTGTATTGCAGACATTTGGTAACATGTACTATACAGGGTGTCCCACTATTGGTATACTAAGCGCGAAGGAACTTGTAGTTTTGCATATTACACTGATCACGTAAAAAATACTTAAACAACAAAATCGCGCCAAAAATTTTGCTAAATTTTTCCTTAAAATTCATGTAACCTTAATAACCGTCAATAAGGATATTGACTGGTTCAGGGTTTTGACTGTAGCATATACAAAGAGTTTTAAGAATTCATCTATTTGAAAAAAAATGCATCTGGAATTTTTTAAGTATTTTTTACGTACTCAGCGTATGCAAAACTATAACCTCCATTGAGCTTAGAATACCGACGCGACAGTGGGACACCCTGTATACATGCCAACGGAATCTATCGCAAAAACGAGGAACTTACACTATTATGGAAAACTTTAACAGCATCGCGTTCACCAATGAAGAGGGCGCTTGAAACAAACATCACTACATAATATTATTAGCACACTATTACAATATATTGTATTTCCTTTGTAATACCAGTAATACTTGTATACGTAGTATATTTGGTTTTCTGTCGACACCTTCTTTAACGCTCTTTACGATTCCGTAGTTAGTTTCTCATGGGCTGACCATTTAATTATTGTAGGAGACTTCAACGTAAATTATAGTGACAGTAAATCTTTAGGCTATCGGAATCTAAATGAATTTTTAGAACTCACTAAATTATCCCAATTTGTCAACGAACCAACGCACTTTACCACGCATAATGAATCATTACTTGATCTGGTGTGTGCAGATATTTCTGCAGAACAAGTCACTGTCGATCACATCAGTAACCTCAGTGACCATTCATTTATAGTATGTGAATTTAGTTTGGTCGTAGAAAAACACATACCAAAAAAGAGTATATATAGGCCTTTAAAGAATATTGACTTATCTATTTTTAAAGATATTTTGACTGGGATTAACTGGGACCTTATTATAGACCAAAAAGATGTAAATAAATCTGTTTCTAACTTTAATGACTTAGTTATTTCAATTTTTGACGTGTTTGCTCCGTTTAAAACAATAAACCTAAAAAATCATAACTATCCATGGGTTACATACAATATTAAGCAGTTAATGAAACGAAGAGATGAAGCTCATTACAAGTATAAAGTTTCGAAAATTAGCTCCCACCAAGAGTATTATAAAGACTTGAAAAGGGTTGTAGGTAATTGATGCTATGGAGCGCGAAAAAACTTGTTATTTTAATACTTTCGTTAACACTAATATGAGTAATCCTAAGATCCTTTGGAAAACTATAAAAAATAATGTTACTGTAAATAATGGGAATGATGCTGCGTTACCTGATCACCTTAGAAAACCTGACGAAATTAATAGACATTTTCTCGATGTACCTGGCGACACCACTGCACCCGATTCCGCGGTGGATTTCTTTATGCAGAACAAGAAGGGAGACTTGCAATTTTCTCTGAGAACTGTCTCACAAAAAAAGGTTTTAGAACATTTCAGAAGTTTGAAATCCAACGCGGTTGGCTGCGATGGCATATCGCTAGAGATGCTGAAATTATTGTTGCCACACATCACTGATATAATGACTATGATTTTCAACGCTTCCATCACATCGAATACCTTTCCTTATCTTTGGCGTAAGGCATTATAGTAACACCGCTGCCAAAAAACAATAACCCAGTACATTTCAAGGATTTACGTCCGGTTAGTATTTTGCCGTGCCTGTCCAAGGTCTTAGAGAAAATAGTCTGTGACCAGCTTAGAAAGTACTTAGAGTCCAACGATATTTTACCTAACCTTCAATCTGGGTTTAGGAAGTATAGAAGTACCACTAGTGCTTTGATTGATGTCGTCGATAACGTACTGGAGGCACAAGATAAAGGAGAAGGTACCATACTAGTCTTATTAGATTACTCACGTGCCTTTGATTCTATTAATATAAAGTTACTACTCTCAAAACTTACATATTATGGTTTTGATGCGAACACGGTTATGTGGTTTGAAAGTTACCTTACATATCGCTCACAGGTCGTTAAAATAGGTGGAGATGATGCATGTACTTCTCAGTGTGTTCGGGTTACTAGAGGCGTTCCGCAAGGCTCCATACTCGGTCCACTGCTATTCATTTTGTACACAGCGGATGTCACGAATATCATAAAACATTGTAAATATCATATATATGCTGATGACATACAATTATACATTTCTTTTAAAGTGAGTGAGATGGACGTTGCCTTGACAAAATTTCAAGAAGATCTAAGTAATATTGTTTCATGGTCAAAAACTAACTGCCTCGTTTTAAACCCAAGTAAAAGTAAATACATGATCTTAGGAACCAGGTGCCAAGTTGATGCCATCGCAAGCCAAAAACCATGTTTGTCAATAAGCGGAGAACAAATAGAAAGGGTTATGGAAGCACGCAATTTAGGTGTAATTTTTGACGAATCCTTACGTTTTCATAATCACATAATTAATATATCAAAAAATTGTTTCTATCGTCTTAAATTATTGTACAGAATAAGAAATTATCTTAATGTAAACGTTCGAAAACTTTTATGTGAATCGCTGATCCTCTCAAAATTTAATTATGCTAGCACTGTCATAGGTCCCCGGTTATTAGCATCAACTAAAAAAATAATGCAGAGGGTACAAAATGCTTGCACTCGCTTTTGTCACAATATTCCACCCCGAGCCCATGTCACCCCGTATTTGAACAGTAGTAACACTTTAAAGATGGAGTATCGACAGCAAATACAATTAGCTACACTTTTATTTAATGTAGTTAAGTACAAAGTACCAGCCTATTTGTACAAAAAGCTGAAGTGGTTGTCGGAGTCAAACACGAGTCACTCAACACGATACAGGAATGTACTGATGGAAGTGCCCCTCCACAGAACTGCAGCATTTAGGGGTAGCTTTAAATTTAGTGCCTCTAAGTGCTGGAATGACTTGCCACCACCGATCCGCAATAGCAACAATGTATTGGGCTTCAAAAACAAACTGAAGTCCCATTTGCTCTGCTTGCAAAAAGGTTCTGAGGTCGGGGCTCCAAACACGTGACTCGGTACGGCTCTGGTGATAATTCTATTTGTTGCTTATTAATTACATATATGATGTATCGCGTATTGTATCTTCTTTTAGAATGTATTATTGTCTGTTATGTAATAATATATATATATATATATATATGTTTCCTATCTACTATATTATATTCCTATATATTATATTATTGCTTTTATTTTATTTATTATTTTATATTTTTTTTGTCATAATATGTACACTGCCACTGTCAGGATGTCAATGTGGTGTCCACTGAAAATCAGTGGAGAATCTAAGTGTCTTGTCCTAGATTCTCAAACCACTGAGTGGATATTATCCATTTTGTGCTGTTGTAACTAGTTATAAGTTTATTTTATTTTATTTCTTTTTTATGTATTAATGTGCATCGGTACAAATAAATGTATTTTCTTTCTTTCTTTCTTTCTATATTATTATTAGTCTGTGGTAATACTGTGATATTAGTATAAAACAGTCACTTTCGCTGTCTTTCCGTCCCTATATTATATTTTAAATTTTTATTTTTAAATCTTTAAAACTACGCAACTGATTTTTAAGCAGTTTCATTTAGTTTATAGATATTATTATCTAGTGATTCAAGAGTAAGGTTTATATGTATGTATATTGTATAATACATACATAATATTGTAGAGAAAATCAAACATACATTTATATGGGCCATATAAATATACAGGGTGTAATCGTTAAGTGTGCACAAGCGATTTTTCCGTTAGTGATATCGAAAGTACTTAACCTAATGAGTAAAATGGCGGTAATAAATTTTTAAAAGTAAATCGAGAAATATCAAAAAAATTATCTTTAAACCCTCCCATACGTCATTTAGTATGAAATATGAATATCCCATATACATTTAATATGAAAGATTTTAGCTTTCTTTTTCTTTTTTTGGTATTCTGCTTTAATTACTTCGCAAATTTGAAGTGACATTTTCCACGTTTTTCCGGACATTTTCACGCATTTTCCAGATATTTTCCGGACATTTTCCGGACATTTCCCAGGCATTTTCCGGGGATTTTCCAGGCATTTCCACGCATTTTCCGGACATTTTCACGCATTTTCCGTGTATTTTCCAGATATTTTCCAGGCATTTTCTGGACATTTCCCTGACATAGCCTGTAAATGTCTGGAAAATGTCTGGAAAATCCCCGGGAAATGCCTGGAAAATCCCCGGAGAATGCCTGGAAAAGCGTGGAAATTTCCGGAAAAACCGTAGAAAAGCCTGGAAAATCCCTGGAAAATGCCTGGAAAATATCTGGGAAATGCTCGGAAAATCCCCGGAAAATGCCTGGGAAATTCCCGGGAAATAACCGGGAAATGCCTGGGAAATGCTCGGTCAATGTCTGGAAAATATCCGGAAAATGCGTGGAAATTTCCGGAAAAATCCGTAGAAAATCCGTGGAAAATCCCTGGAAAATGCATGGAAAATATCCGGAAAATGCGTGAAAATGTCCGGAAAATGCGTGAAAATATCCGGAAAATGCGTGAAAATATCCGGAAAATGCGTGAAAATATCCGGGAGAAGCGTGGAAAATGCCTGGAAAATGCCCGGAAAATGCCAGGGAAATTTCTGGAAAACATCCGGAAAAACCCCGGGAAATGCTCGGAAAATGTCCGGAAAATATCCGGAAAATGCCTGGAAAATATCCGGAAAATACGTGAAAATGTCCAGGAGAAGCGTGGAAAATGCCTAGAAAATCCCCGGGAAATGCCTGCGAAAAATCCGGAAAATGTTGGGACATGCGTGGCAAATGCCTGGAAAATCCCCGGAAAAGCCAGGGAAATGTCCGGAAAATGTCTGGAAAACATCCGGGAAATCCCCGGGAAATGCTCGGAAAATCCCCGGAAAATGCCTGGGAAATTCCCGGGAAATAACCGGTAAATGCCTGGGAAATGCTCGGTCAATGTCTGGAAAATATCCGGAAAATGCGTGGAAATTTCCGGAAAAATCCGTGGAAAATCCCTGGAAAATGCATGGAAAATATCCGGAAAATGCGTGAAAATGCGTGAAAATGTCCGGAAAATATCCAGTAAATGCGTGAAAATGCCCGGAAAATGCGTGAAAATGTCCGGAAAGTGTGTGAAAATGTCCGGAAAATATCCGGAAAATCCCTAGAAAATGCCTGAGAAATGTCCGGAAAATGTCTGGGAAATGCGTGGAAAATGCCTGGAAAATCCCCGGGAAATGTCCGGAAAATGTCTGGAAAACATCCGGAAAATATAACGCCACTAAATCCTGGAACAATTTGCCACCACCGCTACGGAACTTACGAACACTATATACTTTTAAATCTAAATTTAAAAGTATATTATTAGCTCACCAAATCCAGGTTTAGTGGTAAATTAAACATACCTGAAAATTGTCCTAAAAATACTTATTATTTATGTATTTATTAATTATTATTTATATGTATTTAATATTTACCTTGGCCGTTAGTCGCGTTATATCGTCGTATGATCTATAAGTTTATTATAACTCCTTTATTTATTTATTTTTATATATTTATGTATATAATATGTAGTCATAAGTAACTCCTTTCGTCCCAACTCGAAGCCTTTATTATAAAGGGGGCACTGAAAAACAGCGCTGCCAATGTTCCTGGACGTTGCAGCATATGCTGAGCTGCCTCCTTTTTGTCGTAGGACACACCTTAATAAATGTTGTTATCATTCTATTCTTTTTAGGGTTCCGTAGCCAAAATGGCAAAAACGGAACCCTTATAGTTTCGTCATGTCCGTCTGTCCGTCTGTCCGTCTGTCCGTCTGTCACAGCCGATTTACTCGGAAACTATAAGTACTACAGTGATGAAATTTGATGGGAATATGTGTTGTATGAACCGCTACAAAAATATGACACTAAATAGTAAAAAAAAGAATTGGGGGTGGGGCCCCCCATACATGTAACTGAGGGATGAAATTTTTTTTTTCGATGTACATACCCGTGTGGGGTATCAATGGAAAGGTCTTTTAAAATGATATAAAGTTTTCTAAAAAACATTTTTCTTAAAGTGAACGGTTTTTGAGATATCAGCTCTCAAAGTCGTAAAAAGTATGTCCCCCCCCCTCTATTTTTATAACTACGGGGTATAAAATTCTAAAAAAAAATAGAGGTGATGCATGCTAATTAACTCTTTCAACGATTTTTGGTTTGATCAAAGTATCTCTTATAGTTTTTGAGATAGGTTGATTTAACTGTAATTTATTATATTTGCTGCTACGGAACCCTTTGTGCGCGAGCCCGACTCGCACTTGGCCGGTTTTATTTTATACGTGTTTTTCATGTTAGTAATTTAAGTATTTGCTTCTTTTATTGTAACTATTTCTTATTGCGATGTTTTCTTATTTTACTTGTACGGTTTTATGTTTTATGTCTATGTATGTGTGTGTTGTGCTGTCTCTGATAAATAAATGTTTCTTTCTTTCTTTCTTTCTTTATTTAAAATCCTCGGGAAATGCTCGGAAAGTCCCCGGAAAATGCCTGGGAAATTCCCGGAAAATGTCTGGGAAATTCCCGGAAAATAACCGGAAAATGCCAGGGAAATGTCCGGAAAATATTCGGAAAATGCGTGGAAATGTCCGGAAAAAGCGTGGAAAATGCCACTTCAAATTTGCGAAGTAATTAAAGCAGAAAACCAAAACAGAAAAAGAAAGCTAAAATCTTTCATATGTCACAATATAATGTTTCAATTGTTTTTGTTTGTATGTATTGTTTCTAAATAAACGATTTTTATTTTTATTTTTTTTGCACGCCTCATAAGCGAAGCGTTGAGGTGGGTACTACAGTCACTTCGCGCAAAACATCTGATTTTCCAAACTTAAAATGTCTTTATGTATCATACATTGCACTTGTAAGATAATACATACACACACATATTAAGAAAAAACACTATTTTTAACGTTCATGATATTTTTGATGTCATTTTTGTTATTTAAACTAGTTAAAAAACAGTTTAAAAAAGTTCTGTCTTGGACGTCCGTGTGTCTGTATGTGCGGATCCTTTTTCTTGTTAACACGATAGCGACCGAAATACTTTACTAATCGAGTCTTTTTTTTTCTCTTACGCTTGAGTATGCTCAGGAATAGAACCCTTTCATTTTTCAGGGTCTGATTCGATGTGGTTTAATTGTTATTAAATAAACAAAAAAAATAATTAATAAATATTTATTAAAAAAAAATTATGAGGCGTGCACTTTTGGATTTTCCAAATTATTTTTATTTATTTATTCATTCATTCACAATAGAAAATCTATTGTGTCTGGGACCGATCGGGCCGCTTGGGGCTGACTATATCATAATTTTGAATTGCGAAAATTATCGGGATTCTACTACTATAAATTATGTATTATAATTCTTTATTATGATAGTGGAAGGATGGTGGTGTAAAAATTAAAATAACACTATTGAATTATAGTAGGAACGGTGTCGGTAATTTCCGACTCACCGGCCACCAGCGAGATCGCTTGCGCTACCATAAAAATAATGTATAAAAAAGTATAAAGAACCATAGAACGTAAGTTCAAAATAAATATTTAAAAATAATATATTTTTGCGTATCTACCTATGTATTTCGTTATTTTTTTGTAGGTACATATATATAATAAGTACGTTGATGGATAAATGCAAAACAATGATAAAATGTTTACACTAGCGATCAGTTCGCTCGCCCCAGTTCCGCGGAATGCGATGACACCACGCGCTGCACCGCGCGGCGCCGCGGGGCGCGCCGGGCTATCTGCCGTATCGCGGCGCGCTTATCAGTGCGCGATTAGATACCGGCGCGAGCGCCCGACTCACCTGCCGCCTGCTGCCGCCGCACGTGAGCGCTGACATGACCTGCAAGGACCGCTTGCCGGAGCTGCGCCGCGTGAGTACTGCCCGCCCCAGTGTACCGACAGCGCTGCTGCTGCTGCATCCACAAGGGCCACGAGCGGCCGAATGAGCTAATAGTGTACAGATGATTGTGCGAGTTACGATTCTAAAAGGTCCGATATTAATTCCGACCGTAAAACTGATGGAAGTTACCATTACGCAAATGAATTTTCCGTTTACTTAAACTTTTTAATCTCAAGATGCATAATCATTTAACGAGCGTCGCGGTCGTCGTATGTAGCCGTGTGACCTCAGTGTCGCTCTAAGTGATGTGCAAATACCGGTTGTGCGATAACATGACGAATATTACTCGCGCTCGTGTTCCGTCGCTACCTGGATGAGGATGATGCCGCTAATTACTCCTTTTCTCTTTCCCGATGTGTGTACTTGTGTAGTGGCGAGTGGTCAGTGACTCGGGCACACTTGCGGCCGGGGACAGTGGGCCGGGCCCACTGTCCCCGGCCCGGACGCTCGGTCCCTCGGTCGGCACGTTCGGTTTGTCACCTTTTACTGAAATTCGCGGGTGTTGTAATAATTCATAGTGCTGACGTAACGTAAAAAGTATGTTTGTTGGTGTCATTGTACTTTATGTCACTATTATTGCTAGCTATATTATTGACCGATTTAATTTTATTAATTTGTATTTATTTATTTTTTATATAATAGGTATTCAATTAGTTAGACTTTTTCTAGAAGCACTTTTGACTCATCATTACATATTGCACGCCTCATAAGCGAAGCGTTGAGGTGGGTACTACTGTCACTTCGCGCAAAACATCTGATTTTTCAAACTTAAAATGTCTTTATGTATCATACATTGCACTTGTAAGATAATACATACACACACATATTAAGAAAAAACACTATTTTTAACGTTCATGATATTTTTGATGTCATTTTTGTTATTTAAACTAGTTAAAAAACAGTTTAAAAAAGTTCTGTCTTGGACGTCCGTGTGTCTGTATGTGCGGATCCTTTTTCTTGTTAACACGATAGCGACCGAAATACTTTACTAATCGAGTCTTTTTTTTTCTCTTACGCTTGAGTATGCTCAGGAATAAACTCAAACTCAAACATTTATTTATTCAATTAGACTTCTTCCAGAAGCACTTTTGAATCGTCATTACATTCTTTAAATTTACCACCGATTCGGAAAGCAGTATCTATGGAGAAGAACCGGCAAGAAACTCCATAGTTGCTCTTTTAAAGTCATGTCCATATACAATATAATTTTACATTACATGTTACTTACATCTAACTACATAATATTATATATTATCATAATATGCCAAAGAACTGTCCTGTTATTCTTACGCGACAACCCTCCATGGATTTTCATCTTCCATATATTCCTTAATGCTGTAGTAGGCTCTCTGAACTAATACATTTTTTAAATAAGTTTTAAATTTAACACTACTAAACTCTTTAATACTATGAGGAATTCTATTGTAAAAACGTATACCTTGGCCCATAAATGAATTTTTAACTTTAGCTAACCTATAAAATGGCATTTCAATTTTATTTCTATTCCTTGTGCCATAACAGAATAGAACCCTTTCATTTTTCAGGGTCTGATTCGATGTGGTTTAATTGTTATTAAATAAACAAAAATAATAATTAATAAATATTTATTAAAAAAAAAATTATGAGGCGTGCACTTTTGGATTTTCCAAATTATATTTTTAAAATTTATCACCGGTTCGGAAAGCAGTATCTATGGAGAAGAACCGGCAAGAAATTTCATAGGTAGTTGCTCTTTTAAAAATATGTCAATATACAATTTAATTTAATTTTATATACCTGTAATATGTAACTACATAATATGTATATCATAATATGCCAAAGAACTGTCCTGTGGTTCTTACGCGACAACCCTCCATGGATTTCCATCCTACTATCCTATCCTACCCTATCCTATAAAATATATAATCCTATCCTATCCTATCTAATATTATTACAAGCGAAAGTTTGTGAGGATGGATGTGTATGTTTGTTACTCTTTCACGGAAATACCTACTACTGAACCGATTACTTTGAAATTTGACACACATATTTAGATGGTAACTTAGATTGACACATAGGATAAGTTATCCCGGAAATCCCACGGGAACGGGAACAAAAAGCTAGTCTTCCATAATAGGCTCTCTGTCTCTGAACTAATACTTTTACTAAACTCTTTAATATGGAATTCTGTTGTAAAAGCGTATACCTACGTTGGCCAATAAATCAATTTTTAACTTTAGCTAACTGGCAAAAATATGGCATGTGCATAACAGTGTATCTCCTATTAATAATATCTAATATGACATTATTATTGTGTTATTATTAAATTTTAGATTACGTACCTAGGTCTTTATATGTATTTTAAACGAATGTGATAATATGTGCTGTTATACACCCATTTGTTAATATAGGTTTATTTATATGGCCCTCGCTTCTGGTAAACCTACTAGGTATACCTACTAGATTATAAATATAATGATCTGATTACAGCAATACATAATTAATATAGGTACCTACCTAGTTAAATAAAAATAATTTTCACTCACAACATTATTGTATTGTTATTTGTTACTAATCCTTGATAAGAGCACAAAGTTTGAAAGACGTTTAACGTGGGTCGAAAACG
Organism: Colias eurytheme; assembly: GCF_061535395.1. Classification (NCBI taxonomy): domain Eukaryota; kingdom Metazoa; phylum Arthropoda; class Insecta; order Lepidoptera; family Pieridae; genus Colias; species Colias eurytheme. Next base: position 11,890,248 of record NC_142983.1, read on the forward strand.
AGTCTTAAAGAGTGGATATTACATACAAACATACAGATGAAGCTAATAAATAGGAAATAATAACTAACAGCAGATTTGAATTATTCATTTCAGCGCGCGAAGGCGGCGGGCGTGTGCGCGGAGCCGGCGCCCCCCTCCCCCGGCCCCCCCGCCGTCCCCGAGCCCGCCGCTGGCCCGGACCCGCTGCTCGCTGAGATCTTCGCGGAGGTGAATATCTTGCCTGTCTTATGTATCATACAATTTACACCCATAAAGTACATAATAAAATAACATATTATTTAAGCATATCAATTGTTTAAAAAATATGAAACTACATATTAATAATTAATAAGTGAGCATTGATCGAGCCGCGACTCGCGAGAGCAGTGAGAGTCTATTGTTGACTAAATACGAGATACATTGAGCGGCTTGTGGGAGTGTATGTGGTATTGTGATCGCAGTTAATGGATTGATTGACCCAGTGATGCGAGCTCACAATAACATCATGCGGGATCTTATTCCCTATGTATCTCACGGGACTTTAAAAAACACATAGTTACTTATTAAAAATTAAGTTTACAATGTATTATAAATTATAATAGATACCTAGGTATTATTTGTAAGTTCGGTTATAATTTAAGGTAGGTACCTATTAAAATATGTAATGGAATATTATGTGGTGCCGGTTAACTCTGCCGTTGCCGGTCCCAAGCCCGGATGAGAAAAGAGGAGGGTTAGCTGGACTCCACCCACCCAGCTGTAAAATCAACAACGCCGAGCGTCAGGCGGCGGTTAATTAACCTGACTCAAAGATGGGCTGCAGTAACCCTGAGGGACTAAATACCCCTCTAAAATCCTGCCATGGAAGGACGTGAGAACCCACCATGAGTAAATCCTATGAGAATCATTATGGAAATAAGTGTAACTACAGATGTGCCAATGTCATGCGATCCGACTGACCATCGGCGTCACTCAGTAACCGGGCTGAGTGATGTGAAATATGCTACCGAAGCTTCTATTGAGTTTTGTAAAGAATCCGATAGAAGAACTAATGTTAACTGTAAAAGCAACTCCGGAGAAAGGATACCTCTACGTAAAGAACACCGCTTCGCAACTTGGAACGTTCGTGGTTTACTTCAGGCTGGAAAACTGACAATCGTGGATAGAGAAGCATCCGATCATCACATCTCCATACTCGGTCTTAGCGAAACACATATGCGGGGCCAAGGACATTTTAAAACCGCTTCTGGTAACACCTTGTACTTCTCTGGCTCCGAAAACAAAAGCGCAAATGGCGTGGGCTTTCTTCTTCCCTCACATATGACAAAATACGTAATGGGCTATAATCCTATCTCTGACAGAATCATCTCCCTGAAGATCAATGCTAAACCTCACATTCTTAATATCTTACAAATATATGCCCCCACAGAAAAAGCCAAGGAAGAGGACATTGACGACTTTTATAACTTACTCAACTCTTCCCTCTGTGCAATTCCGAATCGCGAAATAACGATCATCTTAGGTGACTGGAATGCCAAGGTGGGAGACACTAAAAATGACGATCATATCAGATCTGCTGTTGGATTATATGGCTTAGGAACAAGGAATGAACGTGGTCAACGGCTCATAGAATTTTGCGTAGAAAGAAACCTATGTATCACCAATACTTGTTTTCAACACCACCCTCGCCGTCTTTATACATGGACATCTCCTGGTGCTCGGTATCGAAACCAGATCGACTACATTATTGTGAACTCACGTTGGCGATCATCTGTGAGAAATGTAAAGACATTTCCTGGTGCTGATTGTGGCACTGATCATAATCTACTTGTTGCCAGATTTAATCTTCGCCTGAAGGCAGCCAGGAAATTTCAACCATCCAAACCTCGAGACCTTGATCCTAGTGAGAAACTGCAATTCAGTCGAGCTGTAGAAAATACAACCGCAGGTCTGCCTGTTGAATTAAGAGCTAATGAACGTTGGGAACATTTTAAAACTGCAATTTTAGACGGCCTTGATACTATTATCCAGAGCAGAAATTGCGTAAATACTCCAAAGAAGATAAAGACATGGGTAACAGATTCTACTTGGGAACTAATACTGAGGCGAAAAGAGCTTAAGGCGGAAGGCCTGCTGGATGATAACACACGCTTTGAATACTCCAGACTAGGTAAGCTGATAAAGAAGGAATGCCGGAAGGACAAAAACATCTTTATTGAAAGTATATGCACCGACATTGAATCTCATGCTTTGAAGTATCAGACATCCGACCTTTTCAAAAAAGTACACCTACTCTCTAAGAATTTTAAACCTAAATCATGGATTATCAACGATAAAGACGGAAATCCTATTAATGATTTAGATGATGTTGCTGAACGTTGGCGTGAATACTGATCGGCTTTATACTGCTGCACGAACAACTTAAATAACGCATCCACCTCTTGGAATGAATTTGACTTGGAACCCACAATATTACGATCGGAAGTTACTGCAGCTATCGCGGCACTTAAGATTAAAAAAGCACCTGGTTCTGACCATATTACCGCCGAAATTCTTAAATCCCTCGGGGACAAAGGTATAGACTATATTCATTCCATCTGTAATCACATATGGCAACATGGTGATTGGCCAACTGATTGGTGTAAATCGATTATTTTACCTCTCCACAAAAAAGGCTCCACCAGAAACTGCGGAAACTACCGTACCTTGGCCCTCGTTTCACATAGTAGCAAAATATTACTACATATTATAAATAATCGAATTCGATGTTATCTCGATTGGCAAATTCCTCAAGAACAGGCAGGTTTCGTGAAGGGCAAAGGCACACGCGAACAAATCCTAAACGTAAGACAGTTAGTCGAAAAAGCTTATGAATTCGATATCCCACTAGTTTTGTGCTTTATCGACTATAGCAAAGCTTTCGATTGTGTCGACTGGAGCTGTCTCTGGAAGGTACTTGCTGAACTCGGTGTACCCCAGCACTTAATCTTCCTGCTTCAATCACTATATTACAATAGCCAGGGAGTTGTAAGAGTTGACCATACTTTGTCCAAGCCATTCAAATTTGAAAAAGGAGTGAGGCAGGGATGCATTCTTTCACCCATTTTATTTAACATTTATGGTGAATACATCATGAGAAGAGTTTGTGAAGATTGGGATGGTGGAGTTAATATCGGCGGCACCAAAATCACCAATCTGCGTTATGCTGATGACACCACGCTTATAGCAAATGATAAAGTCGAAATGGCTTCATTCCTTGACAAATTGGAAAGCATCAGCAATGAATTGGGGCTAACTATTAACAAAGCAAAGACCAAACTAATGGTTGTCGATCGCACAAACAAGATGGATGCGACAAACACGACCAACTTGGATACCGTCGATAGTTTTGTCTACTTAGGCTCCATTATTACCAACAATGGCTCATGCGAACCCGATATCCGAAGAAGAATAGGAATCGCCAAAAACGCAATGTCTCAACTGCACAGAGTGTGGGCAGATAGAAATATTTCTCTAGTAACTAAACGGAAACTGGTCAATTCTTTAATTTTCTCCATCTTTCTATATGGCTCCGAAACCTGGACATTGCGTAGGGCAGACTACTCTCGGATAAATGCTTTTGAAATGTGGTGTTGGCGACGCATGCTTCGCATCCCATGGACGGCACGTAGAACGAATAAATCAATTCTCGAGGAGCTTGGTATTACCAAAAGACTGTCCTCCACATGCTTGCGACGAATATTGGAATTCTTCGGTCATATTGCAAGAAAGAGGGGAGACAACCTGGAGAAAGTCCTTCTAACTGGCAGGGTAGAAGGAAAAAGGCCCCGAGGCCGTAGCCCAATGCGCTGGTCAGATCAAATTAAAACGACCGTAGAAACTAGCGTACCTGAAGCAATCCACATCGCAGAAGATCGAGACAAATGGCGTAAAATAATTAGGAAATCACAACTCCAAAATGATCACGACCCTCAGCAGTGAGGATTTCGACTTAAGGAGGAGTAGGAGGATTATGTGGTGATGTTTTTGCATAATGTGCGTAAAAGCTTACAAAACTCTGAAATGTGATAACGTTATCCCTTTATGACGTTATCGGTCCCAACTCCCAGTAATGAATGATGGAGTAAAATCGATACATTTTCAATTCGCACTTTGTATGGGTGTCGTAGCCATATCGTATGAAATAAGACCGTTTCATGAAATTATCGAGCATTTCATGAAGTGAGCTACGATATAGCCTCAACATGGGCATTCCATGTTGCCGATATAATATTACTTTTATTTAAACTATGTGATGAATTAATTACATTATTATTATGTGCAATTCTCCCTCTCGCGCCATCTGCATCGTGACGATCGCGATGTTGACATTGCTCCATTAATCGCATGATGTCATCGAGCGGCCATGCGCCATCGCCGCGGCCGTGCGGGCGACAGCTCGGTCATAGCTAACGGACGTGAAGTCCACGTCCGAGGTGACTGCTTGCACGAATACTGGAATAGAGATTCAGTCATGATGACTTCTTCAGTCGTACGCTTTCCTTTAATATTCCTATCTCTCGACTGTGAATTATGAGCAGTGAACGAAGGAAGCTATTGTATGTCTCTGTTACATACAAATGTAACTCCATAATATTCATAATTTATTCATATTTTATTCAAGCAACCAGGACTCATTTTGCTACCAACTATTAATAACTTAAAAATTATGTTAGTATATATTATAATATAATACAATTTATTATGACTACTAGAAATGCACTCCACTACAGCTACAGTGCTATCAATGAAGAAGACATTTTGCGGCAGTGGTTTACCTACATACCAGCAGTCGAGCCGACTCGCTATACAGCGCATGATTACATTGAGGCTGTCCCGCACACGGCGCACCAGTGATCCGCATCTCTTTCGCATTGTAGCGTAAAAACAGTCTATACGAGCTTCTGCAAACATTTCTGATGCGCTGCAATAACGGAGCAACCCACATATTGGCGTATTTCGGCCAATATAGTACTTGACAGTCCACTTTAAAGTCATTATTGCACTTTCCATGGAATGTCCCGATCGAAGTCCAAACTGATTTTGGTGTGTTTCTACGTAGGAACTTATTTAATTGTTTATTAAGCAGGCTGTCAAATACCTTTGCAATAACTGTTGCAAGAGAAATAGGCCTATATATTGTAGTCTTGTCCGCTAAATCACCTGCTTTATTTTTAACAATTGGCACTACGATAGTTTTTATTTAATCACTGGGAAGGTACTTATGCTGAATACACAGATTAATAAGCATTGACAACACTCGATATGTGTGCTCTGCATACTTTAGGTGCTCAATACTTAGACCATCATGACCGGGAGGCGTTTAGACATCGTGCTTATTACTCGCTGAATTTCTAAAGTAGTGACTTTAAATTCCCGATCATCCTGATCCACAGTTTCAAGTCCAGACAGGCTCAGACCTAGTGGAGACGTAACTTTAAAATGATCTTTGAAGAAGTTAGCAATACTAACAGGATCATTAGCGCCACATATAGATACAATTACAAGGAGGCCATGTTTACAGTTCAGTTTGTTTGTCTGTTTCCAAAAAGAACGAAAATCTTTAAGCGAATGATGTGATGCTTAGTTGTCCATTTTGATTTGTTCTTCATGGTTCTGACACCATTTAAGACTTTGTGCTTTAATTTTTTTCTAGAGCCACACATCTCATTATACTCAATTCCAATGTGTGGTTTACCCCTCCGCGCCTTTTTTTTATTCTAGATAGGGAAGCGCTTGACCACAATCTCGCCTGATGGAAAGCTAAGATGTGGTCTAAGATGGTACGCGCTTCCCTAGCAGGTACCGGTTCACTCTTCGCTTGAAGAATTCGCGCCTATACTGAATATTTATACCTGGCCTCCCTGTATGCACCAGCCACGAGTCTACTCCAACCTATCACTACTTTCTTTGACTTGCTACGTCCCGAACAGGCCACGGCAGTCAATTTATACAACTCGTCAATTACACTTTAATGGTTTAGATTAATACAGACGCCGTGAATGCAGCTTCTCAAGACTATAGGGCTTAGGAGTAACTTAATTTTACATGACATTTACTTGTATAAGATTTTATTTGATTCATATTTCTATCACCCCATATAGCCTTGTTTACACTACAGCTTCTTCTTCTTCTGTGATTCTTCCACACACACATTTTACATTCTAAAATGAGAGGATAGTGATCAAACCATTACGTATCACACTTTATGTATGCCGAGCAGACTGATTAGCTTTAGTAACACTAACAACGCAATGATCTAACCACCTCCTGGATCCATGCGACTCACTGACAAAAGTGTAAGTGTTTTTGTTTATACCTAATAGTTCTGTATCAACACACTCCATTCGAATTCTTTACAAAAATTAAACAGTTCTCCATAGATTAACTCATTTGTATGTGCATTAAAGTCCCCTAATCTTCTTCTTCTTATATATAAAAATGAATCGCAAAATGTGTTGGTAAGCGCATAACTCGAGAACGGCTGAACCGATTTCGATAATTCTTTTTTTATTATATTCCTGTAAGTACGAGGATGGTTATTATGTAGAGAAAACGTAAACATGTACCACGGGCGAAGCCGGGGCGGACCGCTAGTATATGTATAACAATTTTCAATGTTAGAAATTTCAATAATCGCACTCACCAAGCTAAGGCAATCCGTAAAATCCACTAAATTTTGCTGAATCGGTCGGCATGTACATATTGAACACTAAAGAACACCTTTGCTCTAGCACTATTTTCACTGCGCACACGCGTGGGTTATCACCGCACTGCACAATCGACCCATTGTTAAAAACACACTATTTCGCCATAACAAAGCTAAGCCTTCGTACGGCACTACGGCCTGCCTCGCAAGTCGCAACACGCCCGCCGCAGTGTCCACAGGTATGAAAGGTCACGCGGTAGCGACGAAGTTTCATGCAACGCAATTATGTCCGCGTAATTTGAATGTTGTTTTTGTATAAAAGGTTTATTCGTAAACAAAACACGTTTCAGGTGGAACAGATTCGCGCATGGATAGGCGAGGTGGCGGACAACACGCGGCGCGTGCGCCGCCTGCACGCCGACCCCACCTACCACACCAACAAGGGTGAGCGCTCCTCATATTCCTTCCGCATCGCTTCAGTCGCTCAGATAATTATTATCAGTTTTCTTTTTGGTTTACTCCTATTCAAAACGGAATGTGTGTGTGTTATGCGAGTGTTGTAAGCACGAACATTGCAGCACTGCAGGAGCAGGTGGACGCGCTGGTGACGGCGTCGAACGCGGCGGGGCTGAAGCTGAGCGGTGCGCTGCGGCAGCTGGCGGCGCGCTGCGAGGCGGCGGGCGGCGCGGGCGGCGCGCGCGGCCGCATCGCGCGCCTGCAGGCCGCCGCCGCGCGCCGCCACTACGCCGACGCGCTGGCCGACCATCAGCACGCGCTGCAGCTGCTGCGCGACCGCCAGATGCGCCTGCTGCAGGACCAGATCCGGCTGAGTGAGTTGCGAGCGCCCCGCGTTTGTATTACATATTTTAACGAACCTCACAGAACAGACGGAATGCAAAGAACCGAAGATACGATAGGAGAAAAGAGACGGTTTCATAAACGTAGTATAGAAGAACATAAATTTTGATAATAGATAAAGTTCCGGCGTGAGTCAGTACTTTAGATCAGGGATGTAACAGAGGTAGTTTTATCGGAACCGAAATCGGAATCGGAGTTTTCAAATTTGGTTTATCGGAATCGGAATCGAAATCGGAATCGAAATCGGAGGCAGGGTCAGTTTGTTTAAGGACAAATAAAACATGATTTATAGTCAATTCTTTTCATTTTTATTTTCTATACAAATATTATAAAGAGGAAAAGTTTGATTTTTTGTTTGTTTGTTTGTTTGTATGAATTGAATAGGCTCCGAAACTACTTGGCAGATTTGAAAAATTCTTTCACTGTTGGAAAGCTACATCATTTCTGAGTGACATAGGCTAGGTTTTATCCCGGAAATCCCACGGGAACGGGAACTATGCGGGTTTTTTTTTGAAAACGCGGGCGAAGCCGCAGGCGGAAAGCTAGTTTATTATAAAATAAAAAACAACTGTGAAAAAAATTGGCATAATTCCAAATGAACAAAAGATAAAATTAATGAATTTAAAGTTTAATTAAAATTAAAACCCAAAGTAGCGTGTTACATTTGGTGACATTACAATAAATGAAAAATAGCTAAAGCAAATTAAATCAAAATGGACTCCAAAAGCTTTTGAAAAACAAAAGTGCTTTGATAAACAAAAGCTTTGATGCTTTGTCCCCATCCAATCTATTTCTTAAAGAGTCGTAAATTAGGCCAGCACCACTAAAAAGTTGTTCGCTAGCTACGGAGCCCGGTGGACATGACAAATATTGCCGGGCAATTGATTGTAGGGGCTGGAATTTTGTATTTCCATTTACTTTCCACCACAATAACGGCACAGGCCGTTTCGTTCGACCTCCGATTAACATCCGATACAAAAGTATCGGATGTTAATCGGAGTAAACCGAAGTCGGACCCGAAAGTGTAATAATAATCGGAAGTTCCGACTTAACGGAACCGGAATCGAAGCTCCGTTACATATCTGCTTTAGATGGCTGATTCGTTGCGACGCGACCGCCTCGTGTATTGGGGCGGTCGAGACGGAAGAGCGTCGCCGGCGCCGTTTTAACTAATAGTGCGGAGTCAACGAACGGCAGTTACCCACTAACGGACATTTAGTGAGGTGTAAAGCGCGCTAATTTGCGCTCCGGTTTGATTAGCCCGCTCGCTGCAAACCGCTATACACAAAACGGCGAAGTAAATAAAAAACGTAACGAGATTTTTCTATGGTCTATTAGCTATCTCTATCAATCAAACTACGTAATATTGTGTAATGAAATTTAATTTTTCCAGCGAATCTCAGTATATCAGACGAAGAATGTGAACGGTTGCTCGACTCAAACAACATTGCACTTTTTGTGGATAATGTGAGTATTTCGATATTTATTAGAAATTACCAACAATAATTTATAGGAACGATTTACAGAATTTTTAGAGTTTTTGAAGTGAAACTATTTCAGGGTCGCGTCATGGCAACAAAGTCACGTCATGAAGTAAGGCGACGATCTTGGTATCTTTGAATCTCGCCTAAGAAGTTTCACTTCTGACACGTGTGTTCGGCACACAGGTTCTTTTTTTAAATTCATAAGAGAGTATTTTTTATCACGCTTTTATTAGTTTCTTACAATCCCTCATCCCACCGAGTTCCCAAATAATCGAAACGCTAATAGCGGCGTGGGGCACCGAGCAGGTGGAGGCGGAGACGGCGGAGGCGCGGCTGGCGCTGCGCGACGCGGAGGCGCGGCGCGAGCAGCTGGCGCGCGTGGAGGCGGCGCTGCGCCACGTGCGCGACCTGTTCCTGCAGCTCGCGCACCTCGTCGCCGCGCAGGTGGGCGCGGGACCGGCGGGGAGGGGGGGGAGTGTAGCGATCGTATTGTAATATATTATGTCGTACCCTAACAGCAAGACCAACTGGACAGCGTGGAGTACTTCGCGCTGCAGGCGACGGAACACGTGGAGTGCGGCGGCCAGCAGCTGCTCAAAGGCACAGTCAGCCGCAGAAAAGCTAGAAAGGTTATTATGATCATTTTTTATTTTTATTTTTATAAGAACACAACAGTCATACATGATTTAAAAGTTCAAAGTTCTAAAATTAACTATGACCACACAACATGTTCTATTAAAGAAAGACAACATATAAAAGAGAAAACGAGCCTCACGCAAATGAACTAACTACTAATCTTAATCTTAAAATAATAAATAAAGCCCACATTTCATTACAAACTTAGAAAACTAAATAATTTAAATTATACATAAGTTATACATTAGCTACATATTAATTGATATCTATAACTATTACAAGAACATTGAAAAATATCTATGTCTAATAATTCATCATTATAAAATTTGGCTGCTCTTTTTAAAATGGAACATAGAATGGATCATGGAACTTTAATAACGCCGACGCTGTCAAAATAATGCGTAAAATGTCCACGTCCTATAGGAGTACGCCGTATTTTTTTTAAGGATAGAACTTGAAACAAATTATCTTAAAATGGCAGCGGCCATTTATGAAGCTCCCTCTTTTAATCTCACACATAAAACAGACTACATCTCCTTTCGAGGGCGTAGCGTAGTGACTTATCTTATACTAAATACGAACTTTCTTTTAAATACTGTTGATGCCGCCTGCAGGTGGATGTCGTGTATACTGACTTTTCAAAAGCCTTTTATAAAATTAATCATTCCACACTCATAATGAAATCATTCAAGTTTCGTATACACGGTGACCATATCCGCTGGCTTCAATAGTATATTTTTAATAGAAGCCAGGCTGTCACACTTAAAGGTTATCCTTCTGGATTCCTAAAGATTCCTTCGGGCATTCCACAAGGATCCTATTTGGGTCCATTCTTATTTACATATAATTTAAACAAACGATATAGGTTCTTGTTTTCAAAATTCACAACATCTACTATGCCGATGACACTTTTTTTACAACAGTTAAAACAATTGAAGATTGTTTAAAATAATTGCAATCAGATTTATTCCTTAACGTTGATAAATGACAAATAATTTCATTCAACAGAAAAAGTAGGTAATCATTCCTCTTCTTCTTTTATTAATTAAAAGTATTCTCGTAATCTATGCTAACATTATAAAGCTGAAGAGTTTCTTTGTTTGTTTGAACGCGCTAATCTCAGGAACTACTGGTCCGATTTTCAAAATTCTTTCGGTGTTAGATAGCTCATAATAAGCATTTTATTTTTCAGAAAAAAATAGGTCTTATAATCTGCCTTACATCGGGCTTCCTCATCGTACTGTTCGTGTTAGTGTACACGTAGCGCGCCGCTACCGGGCCGCGCACGCCGCTGCCGGGCCGCGCACGCCGCTGCCGGGCCGCGCACGCCGCTGCCGGGCCGCGCACGCCGCTGCCGGGCCGCGCACGCCGCTGCCGGGCCGCGCACGCCGCTGCCGGGCCGCGCACGCCGCTGCCGGGCCGCGCACGCCGCTGCCGGGCCGCGCACGCCGCTGCCGGGCCGCGCACGCCGCTGCCGGGCCGCGCACGCCGCTGCCGGGCCGCGCACGCCGCTGCCGGGCCGCGCACGCCGCTGCCGGGCCGCGCACGCCGCTGCCGGGCCGCGCACGCCGCTACTCTTGTTCTATTGTCAACGAACAAATAAAATATACCTTACATACTGTAATATATTGTTATTTACTTAATACTAGAATCATAATATTATTAGCTAGCAATAAATAAAAACTAGTCATAGAATACAATAAACTTATTTGGATGTGAACTAAAAACTACTTAAGTAAGTCATTGTATTATTATTAACTTTCTACCTAATATGGTATGTACGAACCTACCTTATATAAATTTAATTGTGTTGTATTTTTAACACTTATAATTTAATTTATAAAAACCTCTTATTTAAATAAATATACATTTAAAAACAGCCTCATGTTTCTATTCCAACCTAATTTCATATTAAACAACAAAGTAAATCTAATTATAGTTTAAAATACTAGTTGTCCCGGCAGACGACGTGCTCTTACTCTTATCACTACTTCGGGGTGTCAAAAATAAATGTTGACCGATTCTCATTTCTCATATCTATCATTAGATGGATCTGAGCACTATAAATTAAGGCCTATTACGGTACACAAAATTTAATGACAATTGATCCAGCCGTTTTGGAGAGTATGGTAACTAGAGTTTAGCTAACGAAAGATGAGACTGGAAAAAGGCGGCAAATTCAAAAAATCAACAAAAATAATATGTAAGTGCTTATAATTTAATTATTTATGGTAGTACGTGTTTACTCAATAATTGTGTGTTAAGTAGTAACTACTATCCCACCAAAAACATAAATTATGTAAAAATTGGAGCCGAGTTCAATCGTTGACTTAATTTGACAAAAAAAGAAATGAGATCTAAATGTGTGCCAAGTTCTGTTGACAGTCCAGAAATTTATTTACAAAGATCTATTAAGTTCTTAGGTGAACTGAAAACTCAATTGTTTTATTTTCCCTTAGAGAACAACGTTTATTCTAAAATATGATTTTTTTTAATTTAAATTATATAATGAACCTCATAATTTGATAAGGCTAGTTTTTAGAACCTCACAAAATATAAACAGTATGTAAAACTAGTCTCATCATATTTTAGAATAAACGTTGTTCTCTAAGAGCGTATACGCACTATGCGGGTAACCGCATTGCGGGTAGCCGTCCGGCTGACCGCAAGCACAATTATGTACGTAATATTCATTTCTATGCGCACTGCGATGCGGCTACCGCAACCGCACAGTGCGCATAGAAATGAATATTACGTACATAATTGTGCTTGCGGTCAGCCGGACGGCTACCCGCATAGTGCGTATACGCTCTAAGGGAAAATAAAACAATTGAGTTTTCAGTTCACCTAAGAACTTAATACATCTTTGTAAATCTGGACTGTCAACAGAACTTGGCACACATTTAGATATCATTTCTTTTTTTGGCAAATTATGTCAACGATTGAACTCGGCTCCAATTTTTACATTTATGTTTTTGGTGGGATTATTATTACAATTTTCTTTTATTTTACGTTTAATAACAGTTTTGAATGAAGAAATCATATAATCGAAGTAATCTGCCCTAGCGCTACTAGCGCGAGTGAGTGTGATGACGTCGAGGCGCATCGAATCCAGAGATGTTTCGTGCAAAAATATGTAAACTTCAATAATCTATATCTCAGTCATTTATTGATGGATTTCAAAATTTTTTTCTGCCATTGATTAGTTTCGATCTAAATGATCTATAATTCTTTAGTAAAGCCTCATCTAGATTATTTAATTGAGATATGGGGATCAGCCTCCAAAACAAATTTAATTTCACTACAAAGAACTCAGAACAAAATTGAGGAGCTTCGGAACAAAAACCGCTAAATCCACTTTCTAAGATTTTTGACAAATCGGAAAAAACGTTTTATTTCTTTGTTTTTTTAGGTAAAAGAGAGTAGAAAATCTTAATGTATCAACATTAGCAACATTGTTTGGTGGCCAAATCAACAGATTCGTGTGTGAAGTAATAAACGAAAAAAAAAAATTAAAAATAATGGATATAGCGGTTTTTGCTTAGACTATCCGGATTTATCGTTTTTTGAAAAAATCAACTAAGGATTTATCGCTATGTGAAAAAACCATTAACATTTTTGGTTAAAACTAAGTATATGAGGAATTAAATAATTAAAAATTAAAAATTGATATATCGGTTTTTGTTTCAACCTTATAAAAATCTATCAAATTTATGTAGGATTTATCGGTTTCTGTTAAGATATCAATTTTCTTTTACTTCATCAGTGGATTTATGTGTAAGTCCACACTGCGAGCCTAGCGCGGTTGCGACGGCGGGCGCGAAATATCAAACGTATGAAACGCGCCTTTGCGTCCACATTGACATGACTATGGCGGAAGCCTAGTGCGACGGTAATGAGCGAGCCAGCGCGCGTAGTTTTCAAACTCTCCTATCCGCGCGTTCTGGCCACACTACGGGCCTAGTCAGCAAGCGACCCAATGCGCGGACGGCGGGGGTATCAAACCAGTTCGGTCTTGTCGCTCGACTTCTTATATTATATCCTTTATTGTTTTTCGTAAAATAGCGATAAATACTTAATTGTTGAAGTGAAACTTCTTTATTTATAAGTGCGATTCAATCTAAAACACTTATATACACCACAGTAATTTTGTAGGGTATAATCTCAATTCTTCATATAAGATTCACTCGTTATTCCTCTGTTTTATTTATTTCGTGTACAACTTCTATAATGATCTCATCTCAAAATCGGACTGTCCAGTAAAAATAGCAAATCGTCCAAAGTTTGCAACACCCGAAAAACGTCGAACCGCTACTTGAGCTCGCGCGTCGGTGTGGCCACCGCGAGCGCCCGCTCGTCGCGCCCGCCTAGGCCGCCGCCACCGCGCATTCAGTGTGGACGCACACTATCGGTATCTGTATAGATCATTTAACTTGAAGCGCATTTTTCTACTAGATTCATCGGCTTTAGCACAGATTCAATAAGCTTATCATGTAAAATTATGCAAAAGCATCGAAATTACAAAAAAAAAAAAATACAGCATGTCGTTTATCGGTTTTTGTTCCGACCCTCCTCAATTATAAAAACTCTTTTTAACTATCATTACCTTACTTCTACAAAAACACTATACTCAAAAACAAGATTATTTACACTCTCACAAATTTACGCATATTCCACATGTATCCTTATCAAGAAAATAACAACAAATACAACAAAATCAAATTTACAAATACATAAAAAATCAACAAAATATAACTTGAGAAATCAAAATGATTTGCAACCTATCTCGACTCGAACTAACTATGGGAAAAAAACTATACTCTTTGAAGGAGCACAGATGTTCAATAGACTGCCAAAAAAATTAAAAAATTGTAAGTCTTAATGTATTCAAAAAATTACTTAAAAATCATATACACTGTAATTTAGAATAGAAAAGTAGAATACAACTTAAGCTTGTTTTGTATAAAATATAAAAATATGTAAAATTTGTAATGTATGAGTATTACCTTAAACTGGAGATAAGTTTGATTTATATATAAGATAGCGTGTAACTCATTTTAAGTGAACTATTGTTTTTATGAGTAATAAAGTCTTTAAACCTAATAATTATATCAATAATTAAAAATAATTTTCTCGGTTAAAACCAACAATTTTGTATAAGCGCCATCTAGTGTCGAACAGCTTGCATTAACCTTGTAAAAAACCTAAAATTTGTTTTAGTTCTAGCTTTTTGTCAAAAGATGGCGTTGTATTATAATAAAAATAAATATTTATTGTGAAAACAAATTCATCAAATGTTTCCATTTATAAGATTATATTATTTTTTAAACTATTTATTTTACTCGCATAGTTCCCGTTCCCGTGGGATTTACGTGATAAAACCTATCCTATGTGTTAATCCAAGTTACCCTCTACATGTGTGCTATTTTCATTGTAATCGGTTCAGTAGTATTTGCGTGAAAGAGTAACAAACATACATACTTTCGACTTTATAATATTATTAGTAGGATAGGATAGAATTTATATTGGAAAAAATATTTAGGATATTTTTTTGTAAAAAAAATAATTACAAAATAAAGACAACTTGTTGTTTTTATTGTATTTTCTTATAAAATTTAAAGTTATCGGGAGAAAATTTATCCAATGTCCTTATAAAGGTTTCTAACTATTGTTATACAAAATTTCTTCTAAATAAGTTCAGCGGTTTAAGCGTGAAGAAAGAACATTGAAATACCTCACCCTTTTAATATTATTTAACTTATCTATACTAGTAATATTATAAAGCTGAAGAGTTTGTTTGTTTGTTTGAACGCGCTAATCTCAGGAATTACTTGTCCGATTGGAAAAAAAAAATTCGGTGTTAGCCCATTTATCGAGGAAGGCTATAGGCTATATAATATCATCACGCTAAGACCAACACGAACGGAACAATTCGGGTAAAAACATGGGGCACAACTAGTTAATTAAATATACATACATTAATGTATAATACATACTTATAACCAAAAGATGTTCATTTTTCTAGCAGCAAAAATTTCCATGAATTCTTCAAATTTTCATAAATTTCTGATTTGTAACATTATGCTGGAATAAAATAAAACAAACACATTAATTTCTCAATAATTTATTTATATACTGAACCTACTTCACTGCTAAGTATGATCAAAATCTATTCAGCAGTTTCCGCGTGTCAGAGTAACAAATAAACATACATTCTTAACGTCTTATAATATTAGTAGGATAGACGAATACAGCAAGGTTAGATATTAATTTTCTTCTGTATGTAATAAATAAAGTATTAAATAAATCTTGTTTGTTTGTTTAAACGCGCTAATCTCAGGAACTACTGGTCCGATTTGAAAATTTCTTTCAGTGTTAGATAGTCCATTCATCGAGGAAGGCTGTTGGCTATTGTATCATCACGCTAAGACCAATACACTCAGCTAATTATTTATTCTCAGGTCTACTCTCTATACTAAATTTCATCAAAATCGGTTCAGTGGTTGAGAAGGTAGAGAAGAGACAGACGGACAGAGTTACTATCGCAGTTATAAATTTATGATTTATTCATACAGTTTAGTTTATGTTGAAGTCACTTGGCGCGTGTTGTTTTTTCCAAAATAATAGATTCAGTGAATACTCTTCTTTTTTCGCTGCTCTCTGAAAATATAAACAGATATATTTTAATATTTATTTATTCTTAACTAGCGGTCTGCCCCGGCTTCGCCCGTGGTACATATTTACGTTTTCTCTACATAAGAACCATCCTCGTACTTCGAGGAATATAATAAAAAAAAATGTGTGCGTTAGTGTGTACACAGTACACACGTAAGAAGTGAAACTTTTTATGACCTTATTTGGGTCGATCAACTTTTATTGGTCCGACGGTACACGCATCATGTCCCTGAACGATAATTAATAAACATGAAATCATAAAGAGTTAAATTGGTTTTAATTATATTCCTTTTAATATTTTCTAACATTATTGTGAACAATATTTTACTTGTTTTATTAATTTGTGCGTAGTTTCATGGTTGTCCAGAGACTAAATGCAATTTTCCAGTACTATCACATTTGTCCCCAAGCTACAATGCATTAACAAACTTCGCATCACGAACACATACTATCACGACCATAAATACCAAATACACTTCTTGTTTCAGTTCATAATTATTGACATAAAAACATACAAACATTTTTTTTTTATTGGATATAATACGATTTTCAGGCATTTTACTTTTGTCCCTATAAATCATCTACATGGCACAGGTCTCACAGACAACCGTAATTTAGTTATGAAACCAAAACACAGATGGCGCGGTAGATTCCTAAACAACAAGCTAAACACAATAATTAACTGTCGGGCTCAAACGCCATTTTGATTTGTATAAAATCATGGCAACAGTCGTCCGAGCGACGTTGGTGAGTGTGAGGTGGCTTTTTTGTCAGTCCGTCAGACAACTGTGATTAAAACATAAGTACTTGATGCATTGTTATCAATTATACTACACGAGATGCGCTTTCGTCTATATTTTAGTGTGAGCTGAGATTAATATATAAAATAACAATAGATAGTATTTGCTTGGCGGCTCAAAATTTTAAAAATGTCCCGCGGACAACCAGTCACTTGGTCAACCAAAGTGGTTGTACCATGAACAATTTGGTTGTCCCTAGGACAATAATTATATAAAACTTATACTTTAACAGTTAAATAGTTCATGTTTTGTTTATACTCGGCTGTTTCGGGAACACATTTTTATTACGCGATTTTATGTCTAGTTTAATTGTAATTTTAACATTTCAAAAATCAAGACGCTACTACTACAACTAAGATGTCCCCATATGAAAATCACATTATACTTCATTCATTCAGTTATATCGAGAATCAGTTCATTTTAATTAAGTAAAATCAATAATACGATACGTAACAACCTCGCCTTAATAGTTTTTTTGTAAAAAATATCACTATTTCCGCTTTACTGAAATTTTTTTATATATGAAACATTATTTGGTTGTTCAAAAGACATCATTCGTTTCAATTTTAATAAAAATATTTCGTATTTTGGGTGTAAATAGAACAAATATCAAAATATTATTTATTATTTAATATTAGAAGAATTTGTTTTAATTCTTAAGGGAATTTAACATTTAAAAAAGTACTATTGTGTAAGTTGTCCAAAGGACATTATTTCCCGTGAATAGATCGGTTCGTGAAGTTAAATCCACAAATGTATTTAATCAACATCACTGCTGCTTATATAATCTTAATCTACGAAGAATTATCTTCTAAATGAAATAGTAAAATGCTGAAAATTAAAAAAATTAATAAAATTAATTAATTAATAAAATTAAGTAAAAAAAAAAATACGAGAAAATTATGATCGGGACCTTTAAAAATTGATTGACCCATTTTACAAAAAATAATTTACTATATGCAACTTTACAGAAATACGTCGAATCACGCGTGGTAGGGATAGGAAAAAGATGGCGCGTAACGGAAAAATGTCACGCGTAACGAAAAAATGTTACACTAAATTTTTTTCCAACCCCGATAAAGAAGTTTCACTTCAAAAAGAATTATCGAAATCGGTCCACCTGTTCACGCGTGATGCCGTGACCAAGGAAAACGGGTTTAATTTTTATATATTACTAGCTGTGCCGCGTGGTTTCACCCGCGTGGCTCTGCTCCTGTTGGTCTTAGCGTGATAATAATATTATAATATAGCCTATATTACTCGTGGATAATGTAGCTTTCGAATGGTGAAAGAATTTTTAAAATCGGTCCAGTAGTTTATGAGCCTATTCATTTCAAACAAACAAAGTTTTCCTCTTTATAATATTAGTGTAGATATAGATTTGAGTTTAATACAAGTAGGATAGATCTTCACTTGAATATATTTTTGAAATATTATATACTTATTTTTAACAAATAAAACCGATCCCGAACCGATTGGGGATATTCTGCGACCTTTCTAAGGCTTTTGATTGTGTAGAACATTCCACTCTATTACGGAAACTAAATTTTTATGGTATCAAAGGTTTAGCTCAGGATCTCATAGCTTCATATCTTCAGAACAGGGTACAAACCGTTGTCGTTAATGGAGAGAAATCTCGCGGCGCGCCGATTAACATAGGTGTTCCGCAGGGATCTATCTTAGGACCGTTTTTGTTCTTAGTGTATATTAATGACCTACCTTATTATTTGCAGGATATGTGTGAAATAGTACTGTTTGCAGATGACACCTCATTAATATTTAATGTGGATAGACATGACACAAATGTTGACGAAGTAAACTCTGCTCTTTTACGCATATCCAATTGGTTTAATGCTAATAATTTACTATTAAATACAAAAAAAACAAATTGTATAGAATTTATCCTCCCAAATGTAAAAAAGGTGAAAAGGAATATTATTTTAAACGGGGAGGCATTATACCCTGTGGAATCGACTGTTTTTCTTGGTTTGACATTAGATGAGAAGCTTCAATGGGGGGCCCATGTTACCACCACCGCTGCTAAGCTCAGCTCAGCTGCATATGCAGTTAGAAGAATAAGGCATCTCACCGATGAAGAAACGGCTAGATTGGTTTACTTTAGCTACTTTCATAGCATAATGTCCTATGGAATTCTGCTATGGGGCAGGGCTGCAGATATAGAAACTATATTTATATTACAGAAAAGAGCCATACGCTCTATATATAATTTGCGTGCTCGAGACTCACTAAGAGATCTCTTTAAGAATACTGGTATCCTTACTGTACCGTCGCAGTATATATTTAATAATATTTTATATGTACACAATAACGCTTACTTACACACAAAAGTAGGAGATAGACATTGTTATGACACAAGAAACAGAAATAAAATTGAAATGCCATTTTTCCGGCTAGCTAAAGTTTAAAATTCATTTATGGGCCAAGGTATACGCTTTTACAACAGAATTCCTCATAATATTAAAGAGTTTAGTAGTTCTAAATTTAAAACTTATATAAAAAATGTACTTGTCCAGAGAGCCTATTACAGTATTAAGGAATTTATGGACGATAAAAACCCATGGAGGGTTGTCGCGTAAAAACCACAGGACAGTTCTTTGGCATATTATGATAATATATTATGATATTACATATGTAATTTGTAAAATTGTAAATCTGACATGATTAAAAAGAGCAACTATGGAGTTTCTTGCCGATTCTTCTCCGTAGATACTGCTTTCCGAATCGGTGGTAAATGTTAAAAATATGTACTTAATGACGTTTCAAAAGTGCTTCTAGAAGAAGTCTAATTGAATAAATAAATGTTTGAGTTTGAGTTTGAGTTTGATCAAGTGCGAGTCGGACTCGCGCATCGAGATGACAGATGTCAACAGCTGAGTGAATATCAGCTCCTTAGTTTTAAATTCAAAAATCATATTAAATTCAATAATTACTTGTAAAAACAGTATAAATTAGTAATAGTTAACTATCTTATCAACGTACAAGTGTTATTTAATGTGAAATACGTATAATTACGTGACTGAAGCTGCGTTTTGTATAACGTGGATGTCAACGGCAACGGAAATTCAAATTCGAATTTCTTCTTGGATAAAACCAGGGGAGTACTAGTTTTAATATATCTTATTTATAGATACACACAACATTCACATTCATTTAAAGTTTAAACTAATAACACTGCTCATATTTTATGAGTAACGTCACAATAAATACATGAGCGCATAGTTATCGTCTCACTTTGCTTGACAAGTTGGAAGCAATTTAGAGGACAAAAACTAATAGCTCCAGACAAAATATACTTCAGTTCTAATACAAAACCTATATCTTATCCATTCACTATCTACTCTTTTCTTATAATTAAACCATATTAAGCCTATCTAACACAAGCAAAATTGTATTAATTGTATCATATTATTATATACAATTTTTAACATCTATTTCACCTGTTTCAGCAACTAAAATTACAACATGCTGACCCGCAAGGCAGTGGCCAAAGATATGGAAAACAAACTAAAGGCCACACTACAGGATTTAAAGGCTTCTCAATCCCTGTGTGAACAACTCTTGCTGGAGAGAGAGGAACATGAGGTAGAAATCCAGCAAATAATAAACAAGAATACTAGTCTGAAGGCCGAGCTAGCTGAACTCCACACTCAATATATGGACAGCCAAAACAAATGCACAGCCCTTCAAGACCTTGTCGACAGCTTCCAACAGTGTTCCAATGACCACGAGAAGGCTCTCAGTCGTATCGCTGAACTGGAATGCAGTTTAATGGAGGTTCAGGAGGATAACTCCAAGCGGCTATGCAATTCATCCAACAGTCTTTTTGGTGAACTGCTTGAATGTGGACAGTTAAGTGGTTTTGAAAACAGTAGAAACATTAAGTTCAATTCACACAACAAATTGAAAAAATATCTTAGATTAAGTAAGTTTATAAAACGTACAAAATCAATTATTAGAAATAGATTTTCATGGAAAAATGTAGTACAATTACAAAATAAAAATAACAGTCTTGTGAAAGAGTTAGATAGATATCATAGGGACTTAGAACATTATAAAATGATATATGAAGTGGAAACTACTGAACTGAAGGAGAAAATAGACTCATTAAATGATACATTACTTGACCTCAACCAAAAATATTCTGCTGCCCAGTTACAAATTAATGAACACATAAAAGAGGCAGATTATCTAATTAAGTTAAGCAATGAAAATATGGATCGTTTCGAATCTCTAACCAATAACTATGTATGTAAGTGTTCAATAAGTGACAATAAGCAACAGTCGCCCCATAAGCTAATTGACTGCACTGATATACATAGTATTCAATCAACGGCAACAATTCCGTCTACTAAAACGAAACATCTTTCCACGCAGGAAATTATTGTGTTGTCAGACAATATTGGTCAGGGATTTGGCGCTTTGCTTAACAATTTGGGGCATAAAGTAACTAATTTTTGTACTCCTAATAGTTCATTTACATATATCATGAATTCATTAGATAGTTTTACTTTTAATGAAAATAGTATTGTTATTATATTATATGGAGATAGTTTTAAATTAAAAAAACATGACATAGATATAGGATTTCAAAAAATGTTAAAAATTAGTAGTGAGACAAAATGCAAATTTATGTTGTGTACATTACCATATTTGCCTGGTTTGACACAAAATCAATATAAATTTATCTATAATATTAACTTGAAATTATATAATTTAACAAATCATCATAGTGATGCATTTATATATTTTGACATAAATTCTTGTATTAAATCTTTTTGTTTGACAAAGAATACAGTGTATCTGCCATTTAGATATAAGAGAGAACTTGCTATGTTAATAGCATATAAAATTATTAACCAGTCTGGTACATGTTTAGTATCAGACCCTGGATCTACTATAATTTTATGTAGTAGTAATTATATACATCAACCTAGTTTAAGTGTTGACAGACAATCTAGCCCTAAGCTAGATTTAAACTAGTTTATAAGACAACAGCTAAGCAGTCTTTTTCTATTGTGCATCAAAATATTCAAGGCTTGGCTAGCAAATTATTAGAAATAGAATTATTTTTAAATCATAATAGAATTAAAATATTTTGTGTAACAGAACATTGGCTTAAACAATGTCAGTTGTTAATAAATATTGATAATTATAAATTAAAAAGTATATACTTTAGAACAAACGCTATTCATGGAGGTTCTCTTATTTTTGTACACAATAGTTTAAAATGCAAGGAACGAACTGACATTGTTAGCCTTTCTGTAGAACGGACCATTGAACTGTCCTGTGTGGAGCTGGAGCGTTATATTATTGTTTGCGTTTATAGACCCCCTTCCAGTGACTATAATATGTTTGAGACAGTCATGGAAGAAATATTAAAGCGTTTAAGTAGGAGTAAAAAAAAAGTTATAGTATGTGGTGATTTTAATATTGATATACTTTTACAAACACAAACGGCAACACGAATTGTTAATTTGTTTCAGTCATTTAATCTGTATAAACTTTTTAATGAACCCACACGAATTACACCTACTTCTGCAACCTGTATTGATAATATATACTGCGACTGCAACTGTTTAGAGAAAAATATTCTCAATACACTCACTTCGGATCACTGTGGCCAGAAAGTAGTTTTTGAATGGGATTGTTTACCTGAATTTAAAAGAATTAATGTTAGGCCTATAACTAAAAAAGGCATTAATAAATTTAGAGATAATATTAATAAAAACCTGCCCGTACTGAATGATCAATCCTGTCATAATAATCCTTGTGAAATGTTTAAAAATCTCTTTAATTTAGTGCATAATGAATTTGAAAAAATATTTAAAGTTAAATCTTTAAATATTACCAAGGATTTACCATTTAGTAAATGGGCGACACCTAGCATACATAGGTGTAGGATCGTTCTTTATGAGTTATATGGTATGAAGCAATATAATAAAGACCCATCTTTTCTTAGTTATGTTAGAAATTACTCAAAAACTTTTAAAATTGTTTGTTTTACTGCGAAGCGTTTGTATATCAGAGATAAAATACGCGACTCCGATAATAAAGTTAAAACAGTTTGGTCTATTATTAATGGTGAAATGGGTAAAAGCAAATCAAGTAATACCATAAAACTTGTTAATAATGGCATGGTTATTGACAAAAATGCTGATGTTGCGCTTGCATTTGAAGATTTCTTTAGTAGTGTCCCTGCTAGCATTACTAATAATTTAAATTCGTCTTCAGCACTTGCAGAGACCTTTTTGAGGGACCATGTTGCGGGGTGCAGCACATTATTTGAATTGCGACACGTAACTGCTAATGATATTGTTACAGCCTTTAAGACACTAAATTTAAAAAATACTTGTGATCTTTGGGGAATGTCCGTAAATTTAGTTAATAATATAATAGAAAATATTGCGAACAATTTAGCTTTTATATTTAATAAGTGTTGTGACTATGGTACATTTCCTAATTTATTAAAGCTTAGTAAAGTTATACCTCTATTTAAGAAAGGCGATCAAGAAGACTGTAACAACTATAGACCTATCTCGATTTTACCAACATTAAGTAAGGTATTCGAAAAGTTAATATTAAACCAATTGACTAGTCACTTTGCATCTAATAATTTGCTGCACACCAAACAGTTTGGTTTCACAAAGGGGCGCTCAACCACAGATGCTGGAGTTGCTCTACTAACACATATATATAAGGCATGGGAAAACTCAAAAAATGCTTTGGGGATATTTTGTGACCTCTCCAAGGCATTTGACTGCGTTGAACATTGTACCTTATTGCGTAAACTTAATCACTATGGGATTAAAGGACAAGCTCAGAACCTCATAGCCTCATACCTGCATGATAGGATACAAACTGTAGTTGTTAATGGAGAACGTTCTAGCGGTGCGTCAATTAACATTGGTGTTCCACAGGGATCTATTTTAGGACCCTTCTTGTTCTTGGTATATATCAATGATCTACCTTATTATTTACAGGATAGGTGTGAAATAGTTCTGTTTGCAGATGATACCTCATTAATATTTAATGTGGATAGGCATGACCCAAATGTTGACGAAGTGAACAGTGCTCTTTTACACATATCCGACTGGTTTACTGCTAATAATTTATTATTAAATGCCAAAAAAACAACTTGTGTTGAATTTTTACTACCAAACGTTAAAAAGTTAAGCAGAAATATTACCTTGAACGGGGAGGTATTACACCCTACAGAATCGACTGTATTTCTTGGGTTAACATTGGACGAGAAACTACAGTGGGGAGCCCATGTCAACACCGCTGCAGGTAAGCTCAGTTCAGCAGCATATGCAGTCCGAAAGGTAAGGCATCTCACCGATGAAGATACAGCTAGATTGGTTTATTTCAGCTACTTTCATAGTATTATGTCCTATGGAATTCTACTATGGGGCAGGGCAGCAGATATAGAAACTATATTTATCTTACAGAAAAGAGCCATTCGTTCTATATATAATTTACGTGCTCGGGACTCACTAAGAGATCTCTTTAAGAATACTGGTATCCTTACTGTACCATCACAGTATATATTTAATAATATTTTGCATGTACACAAAAACGCCGACTTACACACAAGAGTAGGAGATAGCCACTGTTATGGCACAAGGAACAGAAATAGAATTGAAATGCCATTTTTCCGATTAGCTAAAGTTAAAAATTCATTTATGGGTCAAGGTATACGCTTTTACAATAGAATTCCTCATAATATTAAAGAGTTTAGTAGTTCTAAATTTAAAACTTATATAAAAAATGTACTAGTTCAGAGAGCGTACTACAGTATTCAGGAATATATGGACGATAAAAACCCATGGAGGGTTGTCGCGTAAAAACCACAGGACAGTTCTTTGGAATGTTATTACAATACTTATATGTTGTTACATATGTATTTTGTAAAATTGTAAAACTGACATGATTTAAAAGAGCAACTATGGAGTTTCTTGCCGGTTCTTCTCCGTAGATACTGCTTTCCGAATCGGTGGTAAATTTTAAAATATGTAATGACGTTTCAAAAGTGCTTCTTTAAGAAGTCTAATTGAATAAATAAATGTTTGAGTTTGAGTTTGAGTTTGAGTTTGAGATTCGAGATTTCCGAACAAACATACTTTTTATTATGTTGTAACTCTTAAATGTATATTTAGGCAATTTTTCCTTTATCTGTGCTATTAGACATTGCTATTAACCAAATTTCAAGACTCTGTGTTCACACGAAGTACAATGTAGGTTTTGATTCCCTTGCGATTGTCGAAATCCTACTATCACTACATAGTATAAAACAAAGTCGCTTTTTCTGTCCCTATGTCCTTATGTCCCTTTGTATGCTTAAATCTTTAAAACTACGCAACGGATTTTGATGCGGTTTTTTTTAATAGATTACAATGAAATTTAGCACACATATAGAGGGTAACTTGGGTTAACACATAGGATAGGTTTTATCCCGGAAATCCCACGGGCACGGGAACTATGCGGGTTTTTCTTTGAAAACGCGGGCGAAGCCGCGGGCGTAAAGCTAGTTTGCTATAATTTGCAGCATAAAATGGCTGTATCTTTTGATTGCGTTGGCTTATAAGTTTTTTCACAGATTCAAGGGACCGTAGATTCAAGTATTCGATATAAATTTCAACTTTTTCGCGTTCCTGAGAAAAAGGGCGTTGATAGACAGACAGAAAGACATACTACAAAGTGATCCTATAAGGGTTCCGTTTTTTCCTTTTGAGGTTCGGAACCCCAAAAAATTGACAGGAATTGACCAAATATGACTACAAATCAAGATGAAGCATCAAAATCGGTTCACGCAGTTAACATTTTTGAGGTAAGAAACACAATAAAATAGAGTTAAACTGAGAACCTTTTTTTACGTTGGTTAAAAAATATTTTCTTGTTTAGGCGCGTTGAGAGTAACATTTCAAGCACGCGTCATGGCAATACCGTCACGTCACGCTGGCATTTTTCTGGGCATGAAGAATTCTTTCTTCACTCGGCACCAACTTCTCCACTTGAAAAATATTTATTTTTTATTTTTTTTTTTATATAATAATTATATAATAATAATTAATTATTTAATTATTAATATAATAAAAATTATATATTTGTATAATAATTATCAATACTGCTTGTATATAGTTTTAGTTTTTCAATTTTTTATCTAATTAATATCCTAATCCAAGTGGACACATATAAAAGAAACATCATTAAAATCTGCTCAGCCATTATCGAGTTATAAGTGCATAACATACACAACTTTCTTTGACAAATACAACTGTTAAAAATGACTGACATTACAAATATAACATTTTGGAATTGAATTTTGTATAATCAGTCCAGTAGTTTCTGAGATTCACGTTAAACAAACAAACAAACTCTTCAGCTTTATAATCTTAATCTCTACATATAAAAATGAACCCCTATTTCCCTTGGTCACCTGTTGAACGGTGAATGGTTGAAACATGTCGCCAAGGGCGAAGCCGGGGCCGACTGCTAGTATTATATCGATTACAATAAGATACACATTTCTTTTACATTTATTTGCTTGTGGTTTTAAAATTTCTCTCTAAAGTTATAATAATATTCAGGTACTTACATATAAAAACAGCTGAAACTCTGTATATAGCCAATCTTCTCTCTACTAATAAAATCTGCTTGTTGCTTGTGCCAACCATACAACTCGCATGATGGTATATTTATTTCATTCTGGTTAACAAAACTGCTGAAAACCTTAAGGTACATATGATGTTAAAGAGGATACATATAACAAAATCATGGGGAAGTCAAAACTGAACTACATTGAATTAAATATTTTTAAAAGGGCATCTACAATTGATATTGAAGCCAAAACTATAGTTTTTATAGTCCTGTTTGTCTGTATGTATAGCCAGGCTAAACTCAAAAAGTACTGCATGGATTAACTTCAAAATTTTCATGAATATTACTAAAAGGTTGGATTAACATCTAGGCATATCATGTACTAGCTGTGGCCCGCGATTTCACCCACATTGCTTCGCTCCTGTTGGACTTAGGGCGATGATATATAGCCTATAACCTTCCTTGATAAATGAGCTACCTAACACTGAATGAATTTTTCAAATCAGACCAGTAGTTCCTGAGATTAGCGCGTTCAAACAAACAGACAAACAAACAAACTCTTCAGCTTTATAATATTAGTATGGATACACACAGCTAGTAGGAAAAATAAATGAATTATCATAGCTCTCTGCCCATGAGAATGAGATGGTTCACTGCAGTAGGCCTATATTATCATTCTCTAGCCTCTAACTATCTCTGGACACATAAATCATATTCTAAATTGCTTTGTAGTGATGTCAGAGATTACACAGTCACATTACTACATAGTATAAAACAAAGTCGCTTTCTCTGTCCCTATGTCCCTTTGTATGCTTAAATCTTTAAAACTATGCAATGGATTTTGATATGGTTTTTTTATCAGATAAGAGTGATTCAAGAGGAAGATTTTAGTATATAATTTATTAGGTTTTAGACAAAGCGGGTGAAGCCGCCGGCGCGGCGGTAAGCTAGTTTATAATATTAGTAAGTAGGGTGAAAATATAGTTATAGATAAACAAGGTGTCTGTTAAACTTACCTTCTTCTATCTTGTGTTTTTCTCTTCACCATTAGAATTTTATTGATGTGTGATTCTCAAGCATATTTCAACAGCACTGTTCGCTAATCTTGAATATCACGAGAGTTGAGAGCATTGCTATAACATAAATAAACAAACCACTTCTATAATTCAAAGTAAAAGAGTAATACTTGGTCATAATTATAAAGTAATTTTAACAATACCATGTCATTTCATTTATTCTACAGAGAAGAAAATTGATAAAGATTGGCGCGCAACTTCGGTTCAAAATCTAAAAAGAAAAAAATAAGAATTCATTTTTAAATTTGCAATAACATTGAAACTTAGAGTATATATTATTACAGTAATATAGAGCGAGTGTATTGCACAAATTCCTCAGTGCGCACTGCGCATCGCGCCTCGCGGTAGGCAGATGAGCTATAGATAAAGCGTCTTATTCACGGTCAATCCCCGACGTACGTCGGCTCAAGGCCGCGGTGCTGGATGTATCCTACTGACGATCGTGCGCGCATCAAGCATGGCGAGGGTTGCCAACTTTTATTTGAAGAAATAGAGTATATCTGATTTTAAAGGAGGTAAATAAAGAGTAAATAAATATGTTTAAAAATGTATTTTTTGTACTTTTTGCAGTAACTAAGAATTTTTCATTATTTTTAAATGAATTATATGAATCCAAACATTCCAAATCTAAATTTATATATTTCAAGAGCTCATTTTTAATTAATTTTTAATGAAGCTCGGTTTCTCTCTTCCCGCCACTTCACATTCATGACCGAAAAGACTCTTTCAGTAAATGCTAAAGTGGCGGGAACAGAGAGTATATAGCTAATCATTTTTTTTAAACAAACAAATTCGTCAAGATATTTTTTTTTAAATAAATTTCCATTTTTCTGCAGTGGACTTTTGCATAAAATCTGTGTTATTCAACAATTCGCCTTGGAGTTCTTTTAAAATAATAACTTCTGAATATAAACTGTCCATGTGTACAAGGTTGATCCAAAAGTAATGATAATTGGGATTTCCTGTGTACATAAAAATAAAAAATAACCGTTTCTTGCTTGCTCATGTACCCACTAAGTTATCTCAAAAAAATCATATCAATAGGCCACGTTTCCAAGTATTTACATTAATTTCTGTTGGCAACACTAATCTGCTGTACGTCCGCGCTATTCACTGTCCATCTGCACGACGTTCGCGGTGGTGGGGGTGCTTGCTGGATGAAAAGTTGGTCGTGCACATCCAGCAAGATAATAATAATAATTATTGACGTACGTCAACGCTATTCACTGTCGTTTTGCGTCGTGCATCGTGTATGACCTTGGCGGGACGTACGTCAAGATGGACCGTAAACGTAGAGGGAGAATCTCACTCTACGACCGTAAATAAGACGCTTTATATATAGATGTGTGTGTGACAAATAGGGATGGGTAGGTATGACAACATTTCATTTTTTATAAGGCCATGAAAGAAAAAAACCGTTTCTTTATTTTGCTCTTGCGATTACAGAAAAAAATTTATTTCATTTTTTTATCGCATATTTTAAGAGAAATTAAATAAAAACGATAAATGTGATGATGACGTCATACATACGGAGGAATAAAAATGCGCCTTAGCCTAATTTAAAAAAAAGTTTAAAAAAAAAACTATCACTGACATTTACAGGGTATGGCATGTGTCAAATTTCATATTAATGTCATTTTTGTGAATTATTCATGTAAACAAA
Source organism: Colias eurytheme (assembly GCF_061535395.1). Lineage (NCBI taxonomy): Eukaryota > Metazoa > Arthropoda > Insecta > Lepidoptera > Pieridae > Colias > Colias eurytheme. The sequence continues at coordinate 11,919,725 of NC_142983.1, forward strand.
CTTTTAAATCGTGTTATTGTGTTTTGGTTTTGTAATTTAATCTCATTAGCGTGATGTTTATTTGATTGGAGTTGGACTAATTCATTTATATTATACAAATAGTGCCTATAGTGTTCATTATTTTCTTGAAATAAAAGACTTTGTTCACTTACTAAAAGTTGTATTTATTAATTAACACTTTCCAACGTTTTTGGGATAGTATATTTGTTTCCCAGAAATTTTCAGCACCCCTTAACAAATCCTGCATAAAGTCATCATCATCAGTACTTGTGAATAAGTTTCTTTTGTTTAAAATTTGGATCAGCAAATAACAAATTACAATATTTACAAAGCTTGACGAATCAAAGTGACAAATGTGCCAACATATCAACTGTCAAGTTTTTTTTAATTTAAACTAGGTATGTGGCAAAGGAAAAAATGTATTCCTCCGTATGTATGACGTCATTTGGCGCTTACGACATTTTAGAATGAGATGATTTTAAAACTCAAAAATATGAATGAAAACTTCGATATTTAGAAAAATAAAAAAATACATGTATCATAATTTTTGATCTAGTTTTCATTAAAATAAAAAAATAAGTAGCTTAAAATTTTGAAATGTTGTCAATTGCGTGCCGAGCTATCGATAAGTTATGTAAATAAATATGTATCTTATGTAAATTTTATGTTCAATATGTTATTTAAGGAGAAATGTATGAATAAAGTATAAATATGTCATTTTAAATTTGTTTGCCAAGAGAATAAAGTGTTTATTCCATTTCAATATTAAAGTGAAACTTTTATTACATCGTCTCAAACTTTTTGGTCTGTGTAGGTATACCTACTCGGCAGCCGCGATACACGCGACATGCGCTACATTAAGCAGTGTTCGGAACCGTTCGAACAGTTTCACTTTTACCGTGGTTTCATAAAACCACACAACATTTTTTCTTGTATTAATTTTAAGTAACTAAAAAAATATGTTTATGAATATCAGAAAAACGAGTTCGATATTAAAGTTAATAAAATAAAAATTCAGGTTTGGTGCTATTTCTTTAATAATAATTGAACGAATACAGATGAAATTTTTGAAATTCCTATGTTACCGATTACACGTCCCGTACAAATCTGAGGATTATTACGAGGTCTGCAGCAAATTTCACTTCCTACCCCTAACATATCGCCGGGAGATTTCTGATATTTTATTACTTTTAGGCATTACATCCAATAAAATAGACTGCCCAGAACTACTAGCCAAAATTTCTTTATACACACCCTCAATTTTATCTCGTAAATATAATCCTATCTTTACTTCCGCAGTCAACACTAACTATCGTCAAAACTCGTTTATTCTACGCGTAAGCAATAATTTTAACAAGCTATCAAAACAGTTCGACTTTGACTTATTCTGTAGCAGTTCTTACTCCATTAAGCGTCAGTTAGCTAATGAGTTCTTCCGTCAGTTTGGTGGTCAAGTTGATATGTAATTTGATTAGTGTTACAATGGCATTGGTTTTAAGCATTTGATTCGTGTAGGTAATCGCTCACATTTGTAATTGCTATATATTAACATTTTTCTAGCCGTGAGAATCTGTAAATGGCTTATTGTAAGTATTATATTATGTGACTATCTTTAAGGATACAGCTGTAGATTCTCCTAAAATATAAATAAATAAATAAATAAATAAATGAAACAATAATAATAATGTTTTAAAAATGTTAAATAAAAATAAGAAATAATTAGTAATTTAAAATGATAATATAATAAATCATATAAATAATTTTTTTATTTAATTTTATCCATTCTACTATAAAATTTTCAAAATCAATTTAGCGGTTCAGAAAATATATCGTAACATTACATACTTTACATTTACACTATTAATACATTTGCATTCATAATATTAGAAAGTCTATCATACAAAACACACCACAAATTTATTTATAATACATTTTTAAAAGAGTTTTAATTTTAAAGTTAAATAAATAATTTGTTAAAATATAGTTCTTCTAGTAAACTTTATATCGAGTACAGCGTTGGTCAGGTCACATCACTACGATCACGTGGCGGCAGTGAGGCGCGCGAGCAAGCCTGCGCGTGTCCGCCTCCCACCTCCCCTTCACCCCCGCAACGCTAGATTTATTTCCATAAAAATAAGTATAACAATCGACTTACTGATGAAATGTGATACTGGATTTCAATTTTGTGTATTTTCTAGTATCGTTTTTTTTTTTTTTTTTTTTTTTTTTTTTTTTTTTTTTTTATTAGGTTCACCAAACTGGACATAGCACTACAAAAATAGATATGGTTATTCTATGATACATCACAAGTAATAGGTGCTAGACCTTCTAGAGGTGAACACAGCCTGCAATAATAAGTACGCGAATACATATTTACATTATTACAATATTAACATAATTTAGAAAAATAACATTATGGATCAATTTAAATACAATATTTATACAATTTTGGAAACTAATTTTTTAAATGAATTTAGGGATGCGCTAAATATATCGACGTTATTACATACTTTTTCGTTGTAAGCTGAACACATGCGGTGCAAAGACGAGTGTTGAGCGTAGTTTGTACGACAAAAGGGAAGACTAAACGTTTTCATGTTAGTGGGACGGCTGAATGGCCTTGGTACATGTATGCTAATTTTTCCTAATAATTGAGAATTATCTATTTTACCATTTATAATTTTGTATAGAAACACGATATCAGAAAGGGTCCGTCTGCTTTCAAGCGATTTCATTTTAAAGTGCATAAGTCTAGAAGAATAAGACGTTAGGTTACGGCAAAGATTGTGAGTGAATGTTAGGTGGTACAGGAATTGTTTCTGTATCCGTTCCAACCGCTGTATGTGTACGGCATAAGTAGGATTCCACACAGGGCTACAGTATTCGAGGAGAGATCGTACGTAGCAATTAAAAAGCAATACTGGTACTTCAGAGTCATTAAAGAATTTGCTCTGTCTAATGATGAATCCAGAAAGGCGTGCGGCCCTTGTTGCTACCGAGTCTATGTGCTCGCGAAAGTCGACTTTTGTGTCCACCACAACACCGAGATCGCGAATGTTCGTGACTTCACCGATTGGAATGTTATCAATAGAGTAAGTTACTTGAAGTGGATTACGTTTCCTTGTGAATTTCAAATGATAACACTTAGATACGTTAAGGAACATGTTATTTTTTGCGCACCATGATGTAATGCTGTTGATATCGTTTTGTAATGCTAAAGTATCTTCATGGTTTTTTATTACCCTATACAATTTGAGATCGTCGGCGAACATTTGGTACTTAGACGTAATGTTGGCACCTAGGTCGTTAACGTATAGTAGAAAAAAGAGTGGACCGAGATGAGAGCCTTGAGGTACACCTGAGGGTACTGGTCGAGCGACTGACTTGTAACCTCTGAGTACAACTAATTGGGACCTATTACGAAGATATGATTCGCACCATCTGAGCAGAGAGCCGCAAATACCTGCGTGGTACAATTTTTGGACAAGAAGGCTATGATCAACCATGTCAAATGCCTTGGAGAAATCGGTGTAGATAGCATGAATTTCATTTTGTTTTTCGAGCTCTTCATTGATGTCGCTCACGTATTCCAAAAGATTAGACATGGTTGAACGCCCCGGAAGAAAACCGTGTTGACAGGGGTCAAACAGAGGTTTGAGATGGAAATAAAATCTGTTGTAAATTATGGATTCGAAAAGTTTACCCATGGCTGACAGTATTGATATCGGCCTATAATTCTTAACATCACTCTGATCGCCTTTTTTGTGTATTGGAGTGATGTGGGCAATTTTCCATTTAGTCGGAAAATGGCCGAGGGAGATAGATTTATTGTAGATGTGGTACAGAGGCTTTGTGAGTTGCGCAGAACAAGTTTTTAAAAACAGGGGAGCGATTCCGTCTGGGCCTGGTCCCTTGTTAATGTCTATTCCTTGAAGTGATTTGTAGATTTCAGTTTCAGAGATGTTGCAAGAGCCGAGAGATCCATTGTTAGTGAAGGGTGTCATAGCGAAATCTACTGAATGGGGTGCAAGTTTACTATTGTATATGGAGTGGAAGTATTCAGAAAAGAGATTACAGATATTGTGCCCGCCTTGAACGTTTCGGTCGTCAAGATACATTTCATCAGGAATGTCCCTACTATTTGATCTTAAGGATTTTATAAAAGACCAGAAGTATTTTGGGTCTTTTTTTATTTGAGCCTTTGCCTCAGATTTAAGTCTGTTAATACATGTCAGTAGCATTTTTTGGCAACGGTCACGTAACATTTGAAAAGTAACCAGGTCCATTGGATTAGAGTATTTTTTGTACCTGTTGTGATACTTTGACTTTTCGTTTAGGCATTTAATTAATGACCGACTGAACCAAAAGGGATAGTTCTTGTTATTTTTTGGTCGTAAGGGCGTGTATTGTGTTATTATGGGAGTTATAATACTATAGAATGTATCAACTGTTTCGTCAACTGTTTGTTTAGATTCAAAATAGCTATCCCAACATATTTTATCTAATTCCTCTTTGATTTTATTGTAGTCTGCCTTAGAAAAATTGAGACTAGGAAACTTATTAATTTTGGGTGGTTTGTAGTTTTTTAGTTTGATATGTATGTCTAAAGGAGGGTGATGATTATCAATTTTTACAAGGGGGAATGGATTGATCATAACTTGAGATGAGTCTTTTGCGTTAGTGACAATAAGATCTAGCGTGCGGTCATTAATGTTTGTGATAGGATTTATTTGGTGGAGACTATTGAATGAAAGGGTGTCAATTAGCAGATTGTCGATTGGATTTGACGAGCAGGTAGGGACTAGATCTTTGTTTGTATCTGATTTCCATTGGATGAGAGGCAGATTAAAATCACCCGCCAACAAGATCACCGATTTCTTCGGTAGTTTATGCTGAACAATATTGTTTAAGTTTGAGGTGAAGTTTTTTAAATTAGTTAAAGAGATAGGAGGAGGGAGGTATACTGCGCAAATAAATAGGGGGACGATGGAATTGCCTTGTTTCAGCTTAACAGCTAGCCATAGGTCTTCGATTGAGGATTCCCATTGCAGCTTACGAATTGGCTGGAACTTATTTAGGACAGCTACAAGTACACCACCTCCAGAGATTTTCTTAGAATCAGAGGAGCTTCGGTCCCTTCTAAATACCGTGTATCTATTGTCAAAAAGTTCGCGATCGAAAACCGAGTCATTCAGCCAAGTCTCCGTGAAAATAACAATATCAGCATTTTGTTTTAAAACATTAGTAAAAAGTTCTTCTGTTTTAGTCCGAAGACCTCTTACATTTTGGTATGTAATTTTTATTTTAGTACAATCGTTTATAACCATTCAGCAAAAAACTAATCGAATTTAAGGGAATTCAGAAAGTCTAAATCCTTAACCACAAAGCTTTTTGACGTAATGTCCTTCCTCATATAAATACGGCCGTTTCTAACCCACACAAATTGAACGTTTTTGTCCTTGGACACTTTACGAGCCGCTGCGTGTAATTGTTTGTTTGTAGGTGATAGATGTTCACAAACGTACACAGGTTTCTGTTCCCCGGCGAGGCCCAAATGAGATGAGTTAAGTTTCTTGTCCTGATGAGTCCTGTTGAACGTCTTAACGGCTGCAAGTATTTTATCCCGAACCAGAGGACTGGGGAGTTTGACTATAATCGATCTAGGTCGGTTTGATGTTTGGTTAATTTTTGCGACACGATGATAGTTTATTAACTCGTTTTCCGGTAGCACGCAGCCCACTGTAGCAACAAGCTGCTGAATAGTTGTTTTAAGGTTTTCTGCTTTAAATTCTGGAACGTTCTGAATTTCTAGATTACAATCTCTCGATTGTTGTTCAAGTTGATTCAGTTTAGCACTCAAATCAGTTACTTGTGATCGTAATGAAGAGTTCTCCAATTCCAAGTTTCCTATCTTCTTGGTCTTTACGTCCAGGTCAGCTTTGAGCTCGTCACACTTCGATGACATGAAATTTACACTATCTGTGAGCTCCTGTATTATACTGCGTGTGCCAGAGTTTTCCTCAGCAAAATCTCGCCTTATATCTCTGAGAAGACGCGATAAAGATTCGTCGAGTTTTTTGTCGATGTACTGTTTGAGGTCTTCGCAATCAGCAGCGGGTGAAGTCGTTCCTACTGGACGGTGAGGAGAATTGGAGTTACCACCCCGTTTGTCTGTAGATATACACTCTGAGCACTTCCAATTGGCCTTGTAGGATTTAGATTCTTTAGAAAAGTTATCTGGAGGAATGCCCAGGCACTGGAAATGGTACGTGGAATTGCACTTGGAACAAATTTTAAGATCGTTTGTCTTAACTTGCTTGTTGCACTTACTACATATATTCATTGTTTTTAATTTCCCGTAATCTTGGTAAATTTTCTGAAGCTGGCAACTCTACGTCTTAGCAAAAATGAAGTTTGACGTTGTCAATTGATTTTGACATGTAAAATCTTGGTTGATTGCGGGTATTTAGCGCTGTGCGTTGTTTGAGGGTATAAAATTCGGTATTGTATTTTGCTATTTCTAGTTGATAAAATGAAAGTAAAGTTGAGATAACAATACCACAGCTTCCTTGTGAGATATATTTCACAAATCACACACTATAAACTTAATACTGATAGAATTTTAATAATAATTTAAAGTTATTGTACGAGCGTATTTATCAAGGTAAAATGTTGCCACCTCCTTAGGTGGAAAGGATTTTTGCAAGATATAACTGCACATTTCACCATGTTTATTCCTAGATATGAATAAAAATCCAGAGCAACGCACTTCGTCAGCACTCAACCACGACTACGAGCGCGCGCGGCGGGAACGTCGTGTTGTTCCCACCTGTGCCTACTGTTCCCACTTGGTTGTTCGCACTCTATAGATACTATCTATACTCTAAGCATTGAAAGTATTCAAATCCTTGAAGATATTATGAAATGACATGTTTTTATCAGATTCGCACTGCCGAATCAATTTACGTCGTTAATAATCAATGAAACATACATAAAATCACAGAAAAATTAAAATATTATATCATTGAAATTGTTAAATTATTTATTTTATTAAAATTATAAAATAATTAAAACCTGCGCAATGCGCATGCGCCTTATGGCGCCGTTTCATTAGTCGTTAACTCGTTGTCGTTCGGTATACAGCATACGGGGAGTCCCCGCAGGTGAGATAACAACCAATGAAAACAAGTTCCCCGCATGCTTAATACCGAACGTGATATCGACCAATGAAATTCATCGGTCAATATACAGCTTGCGGGTCTTAAGGGTGACAAATCAACATCGAGCTATGCTGCGCTGACCGCTGTACTGCGCTGTGCTGTGTTTGGTCAACTCGCTCGTCTAATATTTTAATGAGGATACAAACAAACCATGCTGTGCTGCGCTGTGTGAGGCTACGCTCTGTTTAAAAACGCAGCAGTCTCGAGCGAGGCGCGCTACCCGCCGTGCTGAGCCGCGCTGTGCCGAACTGTGCTATGTTTTTATGGAGCTCTGCCATGCTGCGCTGTGTCGAGCTTATCATCACTACATAGTATAAAACAAAGTCGCTTTCTCTGTCCCTATGTCCCTTTGTACGCTTAAATCTTTGAAACTACGCAACGGATTTTGATGCAGTTTTTTTTTAATAGATAGAGTGATTCAAGAGGAAGGTTTATATGTATAATAATATCCATTAAATAGTGGAGAAGTACTGTTATTTTTGAGGTTTCTAATGTGATGTCGTAAAAAATTACATTTATTCCGCTTACATTGCAAACGCAGGCTGAAGGCTACGAGTTTTATCAAAATAATGTACTAAGTATTTATACACATTGAAAAGGCCTACAGAAAAGTCCGCGATGGTATATGTCTATCTCTTATGGATAACCCACAATAACTTATTTTTGTCATTTACTTTTTACGACAAATAATGGCTAATTTTCGAAGCGATTTTAACCAATACAGCATTAATCCTTAACCAATTAAATACCTTAAATACATTGTTCATTTAATATAGATCTATATGGCCCTTTACACCGTATAATTTAAGTGAATATTTTCGAAGATATTACAGATTTAAAAATTGCGGGACGTAGCGTTTGCGGCGGTACCGGCCGGCCGCCCGGCTATATATTTTATACCCGTGCGAAGCCGGAGCGGGCCGCTATGTTTTTATATTGTACAACGTTCACAGTTTTTCTGTAGTGTATTTAGTATCAGCATTGCACCCGTGCGAAGCCGGGGCGGGTCGCTAGTTAATAATAATTAAAATGATTTTTAGTCATTCGCAAATATTAAAAAAAATCGTCTTCAGTGGCAATACTCTTTAGAAAATTCTCCGTATTTTTCATGTATGGTGTGAGGTAACAAGCTACCGTGACTGGACTCTTTTAACGACAAAATAACACATAAAATATCCATATCCGCTTCTTCTTCACTTTCATCTTCATCGGATTCAACTATGTCGTAATGTTTACGTTTTTTTGAAAATAGGGTCATATTTGACGAGATAAACGACTACACGAGCTGCTGATTACTTTATACTGAGCTAGTTTGTTAAAAAACATAGCGCTTTACTCAGCTTTAACCGCGCGAATATAAGAATATAAGTAAAGTTCATTGAACCTCCGTTAGTTTCGTATGTTTCCGTCATCTATTCAGTTGTGTGGCGTGGCGAGGGGATTTTTGTGAAGCGTCCCGCGCGCTCTTATGCTCCACCCAGGGGGCGTAGCCCAAAAGGTGCACAAGCATGATTGTATTTCGCCTTAAGAAACACAGCACATCACAGCGCAGCATCGTTTAATTGTTAAAAAAACGTAGCTTAAGAAACACAGCACAGCACAACGCAGTACAGCGCAGCATAGCTCGATGTTGATTTGTCACCCTAAGTCAAATACTTTTTCATTACGCGCCATGCCTCTTTCTATTTTTTAGTAAAGTTCGCACCCAAAACCTTTTTTTCTTTTTCTTCAGTGAGGCTAATAGTTTCTTCTTCAATAAGACACAGGCACTCAAAATTGCTCCACATAACATTAATTGTTGATCCATGACAAGAACGTCTGTTTCAGTGCCACTCTTGTTAATAACTGGCGACGTAAAATGGAGGTTCTCCCTACACCCCGCATGCGGGCCCTATCGACTAATGAAAACGGTTCCCCGAATGCTGGCCCTGTGGCACGCGTTCCAGAAATCTCTCGCACCCCGCATGCGGGCCCTATCGACTAATGAAACGGCGCCATTAGAGCATTAACCTTAAACCCTTTCTATTAAAAGAAACCTTTTTTATTAAGAAAACATACATTTAAGTATTTATAGGCATTATTTATTTTAATTACCGTATTAAAATATACGGCGATTGGCTGAACTGTGGTAAACAAAAATATATATTCAAATATCTATCTTCGAAAACATTAGTGTCTATCATCTTTATTTTAACTCATTCTGCCTCGCTCCTCCTCCTACTCGGATGTTGGTTGTGCTGTTTATTGTATTGTTGTCATTGAGTGCTTTGTTTTTAACCGACTTCAAAAAAAGGAGATTTCGCACCGATTTTATTTTTATTTTGAATTTCCAACAAAGAATACATAGGTAGTTTGAAAACTCTTCTATAAGTACATATAATAAATCTGTAGAAGGGTCAATTCTGTACATTGAAAATATTGAAAAAATAAATAGCAGAGGGTGTTACTGGATCGATACCAAACCCAAATATGTGATTAAAAAAATTTTTGTTTGTCTGTCTGTCTGTATGTGAAGACATCACGTGAAAACTAACGGTTCGATTTCGATGAAACTTGGTATAATTATACCTTAGTATCCTGGGCGTAAAATAGGATACTTTTTATCCTGTAAAAATACGTAGAAAAAAAATTAATCTTAATTTTTCAGTTTTATCCATAGACGTTGTTCTGTAGAACCGCGAACACACGTTGCGTATTATTATAAGCCTAGCCCGATTTGGGTCCAATAGATATTAATTATTATAAGATGTCATTGTCAGAGTTACTCAAAATGGAGAAATAAACCATCCAGGCATCCACGCGAAGACCGACATCCGCGCGGACGGAGTCGCGGGCGGAAGCTAGTTCTAAAATAATTGCTTATGACAATAAAATAATTTATGTATCTTTACTTACGGGAAATTAAAACAATCATTGTACAAATATATTTGAACGGATGACAATATTATTTTAGGACATTACAGTGTAAGTAATAAGAAAAAGAAAAGAAAACATGAAGAAAACAAAGATTGTTTCACAAGTAAATTTCTCATAGGTACTACATGAATAAATGTATATAGTGAAAAAATGACTAAATGACTAAGTACGTCTTGCTAAAAATACATTTAGGTACCTAATAGATTTTTTTTAGAAAGGTATTTACTAAGATGTATTACTAAAACTATTAACTAATACTAGGTTCTAGTAGGTATTGAAATAAATTTATTTAATTTATAATGTGTTAACATATACTATACAAATGACCGATATCAAAACTATTTAGTAAATAGCACATCTAAATAATAAGCAGTAATTAATAATATCAAATCTTTTTTACATTTTACTTTTCTTTTTTTGAAGTTGTTTTTTTTTAAACGTACCGAGTTATTTTTACTGTATGTACAACTATGATCTATCTTAGGTATCTATCAGTTGAATTTTTTTAATATTATAAAACAATGTCGCTTACTCTGTCCCTATGTCCCTTCTTTGTATGCATTAAATCTTTGTATTAAATCTTTAAAACTACGCAACGGATTTTGATGCGGTTTTTTTAATAGATAGAGTGATTCAAGAGGAAGGTTTTAGTATATAATTTATTAGGTTTTAGACAAAGCGGGCGAAGCCGCGGGCGGTAAGCTAGTAATATTATAAAACAATGTCGCTGACTCTGTCCCTATGTCCCTTTGTATGCTTAAATCTTGAAAACTACGCAACCGATTTTGTTGCGTTTTTTTTATTAGATAGAGTGATTCAAGAGGAAGGTTTTAGTATATTATTTATTAGGTTTTAGACAAAGCGGGCGAAGCCGCGGGCGGAAAGCTAATTTGAAATAAATCAAAAGACACCGTGCGTAGTGACTAGTGAGTGATCAGAGAGGCGCCTCTATGGCGGCGACTGCGGCCGCGGCGCGGGCGGCGCGGAGGGCGGGTGCCCGCACCACGTGTATAATAAGACGAAAACAACGTTGTACCGTGTACGCATGACCCCGTTATACAAATTTCGGCTAACTAATAACTAGGTATGTCAAATGGCCGAGCTTGAAATTTTAATATCCATACCGAACCGAAAAACGAATACCTATTTTTTGACACTCACTAAAAGAGACTATACTACCCTTATATTACCTACCACATACTACTCAGTTGGTGTGTTTGTTCGAGTTTTATGTGGTGGTTTATAAATTAGTAAATATGAGTAGGTAAGTCTCGAGGAATTGTTTACGTGTCGATGTCATTTAAAAAAAAACTTTCATTAGGTAGCTACCAATATACCTAGATAGCGAATACTATATTGAGATTCGTTATTTCAAATTCAAATTAAAATTCATTTATTCATTGCTTGAACAAATTTCGAATATTATCTTCTGCGTTATTTTAGATACCTATATTTTGGTTTATAAAAACATTAGATTTAATAATATAAACTTATCGATCTTAGTTAGGAGGAAGTGCGACAGTTATTCAGTTCCGCCGCGCCGCGTCCGGGTCAACTTGTGATATCGGTATTCGGTAGTTCGGTAATCGGTACAGAAACCGAATAACTAATGTTTCTCTAGCAGCGGGCGGGCGACGCGCGACGCGGGCGGGCACGTATCGCGCTAGAGGCCCCTTGGGGATTTGAATGACACAAGTTCAAGTTTAGCCCGCTCTTCAGTCTTCACTACTATTACCTCCTATTATACATTATACTCTTTGATTACCTCACTAGCAATAGTAATACAGAATTGAGCGTAGATATTGTGTTTGTTTGTTTTTTTACCTTGCATTTCATAAGTTCGTGTAGGTAAAGTCTACAAAAGTATTATATTGGCTAGGTATGTAAATGGTGGTGGATTTATTGTAATTTGGAAGTTATTTAAACAGTGTTTTTTGTGAGTAGATGTAGGTACCTACGCCCTTGTGCAAACATTCCAAAGGTGTGTATATTGCTATTTTTGTTGATATTACTTATTAGCTCTCTCATTTTTGAAGTGAAAACTTCTTTAGCGGCGTTGGGTATAAAATCTTAAACTCGCGTCAGGACACGTGGCCTGATCGAAAAAGCGTAAGACGGATTTTTTTTTTTTAGCCCTTATACCTATTCCATGCGTAAGACGGATACCATTCCAAAAAATAATTTGGAAAATCCAAAAGTGCACGCCTCATAATTTTTTTTTAATAATTATTTATTAATTATTATTTTTGTTTATTTAATAACAATTAAACCACATCGAATCAGACCCTGAAAAATGAAAGGGTTCTATTCCTGAGCATACTCAAGCGTAAGAGAAAAAAAAAGACTCGATTAGTAAAGTATTTCGGTCGCTATCGTGTTAACAAGAAAATCCTCCGCACATACAGACACACGGACGTCCAAGACAGAACTTTTTTAAACTGTTTTTTAACTAGTTTAAATAACAAAAATGACATCAAAAATATCATGAATGTTAAAAATAGTGTTTTTTCTTAATATGTGTGTGTATGTACTATCTTACAAGTGCAATGTATGATACATAAAGACATTTTAAGTTTGAAAAATCAGATGTTTTGCGCGAAGTGACAGTAGTACCCACCTCAACGCTTCGCTTATGAGGCGTGCAATATCAAACATGCTGAACGTTAATAATCAAGTTTTCGCTTCTGCCGGCAGTGCAACCCATCTTTTTTTTATAATACCTACTAGCGGTCCGCCCCGGCTTCGCCCGTGGTACCTACATGTTTACCTACGTTTTTTTTTAAGTTTTTTTCATAAGAACCATCCTCGTACTTCAAGGAATAGATTCCGCAGCGCAAGCGATGACAGAATTTTTATTAAGGAATTTTTTACACCTTGGGTTACATTATTGCATTTTTGGTAAGGATCTCTAATTTTTTTGAAAATGCAATATCGCCTATGTTGCTCAGTGAAGATGCAGCTTTCTAATGGTGAAAGAATTTTTGAAATCGGTCCAGTAGTTTATGCGTGAAAACCACACATACATACAAACCTTTCCTCTTTATAATATTAGTATAGAAGTATAGATGTTAGCAGGCTATAATAATAATATTATGTTTATTACATACGTATTACCACAGACTAATAATAATATACTACGGTATTACGTACCTACTATTTTATCGCCAGCGCGAGCGGTTACGCTAGCTACCTATCTAGTATCTACTAAGCGTTATTGTTCTAGAATCTAGATTCTAGATAAACCGGTTCATTTAATAGGTCATACATAATCTGTGGTCATAATATATCGTAAACGGTAAGTTTTACCAAAAAAGTTTATAGGATATAAAAAATGCGGAATTTTATTCAGTAAGTAGTACTTGTACAAAAAATATCAAAATAATTTTTGTCCTAAAGTAAAAGGCTTTCGAGATACCTATCTGCCAAAAACTTTTCGCGAAGCTACTAGGCCTTGGCCTTGACCTAAAAAAAATATGAAATTAGATCGGAAATTTATTTACTGGGGAAAGGCGATTTACCGTTTTGAACACTACACAGCGAGCGTGACGGGGAGACCGTCATAATTCATAAAATGAATCATACAATTAGCATTTAGCAAAAGTATTTATAATTTTAACTAGGTAGGTAGGTCGTAGGTACTCCGTACTACCTATCTTATTTTCCAGACGAGTCATTCAAGTCCATAAAGGTAGGTAGTACTCCATAAAAATAAAATAGGTATAGGTACCTAGGAAACCGTTGAGCAGATTTTGATAGTTATAGCAGATAGACCAATATTAATAATACCTACATGTTATTGCCAAAATAAATAGGTGTTTATAGATAGTTGACGAGAATTAAAAGAAAATTCACGAATTTTGTAAACTCAGACTAAGACACACCAAAAAAAATTTCATTCATGTAATCTTTGACAAGTGTTTATGAATTGTCATTTTTTTTAACTACTATAGGTAGGTACTGCCGTCGTATCAGAGAAGGGCACATCTAGCATTTTGGTGGAACTGAGATAATTGGGTTTAAAATTTTTACCATATTCTGCTTCATAGCGTAGAAACCGCGTTAATACCACTTACTACAAAAAAAAGGCATAATTGACTGTGGGCACAACTGGCGCGTTTCGACCGAACCCTGCCCTCCTTTCCTCACCCCTAATCGCAAATAGTTAAAAGAAAAGGCACAACTCGTTATTTGTGCCTTTTATACGTTAATTAATTGAAACATGCAAGGATCTTTTATTAAGTAGACAGGGCACATCTGACCACACATCTGGCATTTGAGCCTTTTCTTTGTGTTATGTTGTAGATGTGCCTTTTGAAAGTAGATTTAGTAAAAATCTGTATGAAGTAAAGTCACATCTACGTATAATATGTGCCTTTTCATTGTAATGGTAAGTAAATGTGCCTTTTAATTACATAAAACGAAAATATTTGTGTCATTTGTGCCTTTTTATCTCCGGATTCCTTGGAGATAAAATTCTACAAAAAATTGAGCAGATGCGCCTTTTTTTCCTGATTCCAAATATGTATACCTATAACTCAATTTTTCAAAAAATGTTAGTTGTGACCTTTTTTCTTTCGACGGCAGGGTACTATTAATACCGTACTCCAATATAACATTATATTGTGTTATTTTTTGGCTAATAACACAATATAATGGATTAGTTATATTGTGTTACTAGCAGTCCGCCCCGGCTTCGCCCGTGGTACATATTTACGTTTTCTCTACGTAAAAACCATCCTCGTACTTCAAGGAATATAATAAAAAAAAGAATTAACGTAATCGGTCCACCCGTTCTCGAGTTATGCGCTTACCAACACATTTTGGGATTCATTTTTATATTATACTAGCGGTCCGCCCCGGCTTCGCCCGTGGTACATGTTTACGTTTTCTCTACATAAGAACCATCCTCATACTTCAAGGAATATAATAAAAAAAGAATTATCGAAATCGGTTCAGCCGTTCTCGAGTTATGCGCTTACCAACACATTTTGCGATTCATTTTTATATATAAGAAGATTAACATGGACCAATATACTCAAGTGGACTGACAATCGCCATAGTAAACAATGTAATTCGTTTCTCAGTTCCCAATTTTGTCGATAGATGTCACACGCAGTAGCATTTGGCATTTTTTTATAATTGAATGGTTCTTGTCGTACCAAAGACGTTTACTAGAAGACGTAATTAAAATCGTTTAAGAACTAGATGTCGTCATAGAGCTTTAAGTTGGTTTAATGCTCTAAAGTCTAAGAGATGTCGCTACTAAAAAAATCAATGTGCCAAATAGTATCTTGACGTAATATGTTACACTAAATAAAATCATAGGCAAAATATTATTTTTATTTACATAATTCAGTCCCTAAATAAAAAAAGATAAAATAATTAGAAAATAAATTACATAATAATTATTACCTTTATTTGTTACAAATTATTTCTTGTGGCATTACTTGTAAATGTTATTTGTTTTAGTTTCAATGTATTTTTTTATAAAAAGATTTTAAAATAATACCTTCTTGATTTTTGTATTTTGACTTTTGAGTAAACGAAACACTGTGGAAACACTAATGACGGTTAGTTTGACCGACAGATTTAACTTTTTTTCACTTCGTTCATCGCTGTTCGAGAGTGACTTCTTGACCACCATGGACCAATATGGCCACAGGCATGCCACAGAGTAAGTAATATAGGTATTACAGGCCGCTACTGAGCGCGAGCGCAGTAAGATAATGTATATTGTACTACCACAGTATTACAATATTATTTAAAGATATTGTAATACTGTGGTACTACTGTGGCGCGAGTTCATTTGGAAGCCGTATTTAGAGCAATTTTAAATAATTCGTTGTAAAAAAAATACACATTTGTTATTAAATTTTATTATAATATTCTTATATTATACACTTACTAATGTAGACACAAACAAAATAAAAAATACCACGCATTTTAAAACAAAAATCACGCGGAACTATTTCGAAAAACTTAATAAGTCATATTCATTTTTTCGTACTTCTGAAATCAATATTCCGGCTATAATCAGAGTCTAGGGCATGAACGCTCTTAACCATAGACAAAATATACCGGGTGTCACGGATGTCCTATCGTATGCTTAATGGAGCATATAGTGTTTAACCTTCTGATGCTGTAAAAAATATTTATAAAATCCGGTCGTGCAGGAAAACTTATCTCAAAACTTTTCAATAAACTTCGTGTTCGTAACCCTAACTACGCGGATCATACTCGTGAGCGTTATACATAAGCGGTCATTGACCTCGAACGCTATGCTTAACCTCGTACCTCGAAAATAAATACCTACTGTTTGGATAATATTTTTTAGAGTATACGAGACAAATACACAAGTACACTATCGTTTATTTATACAAAAAAAAAACGAAAAATTACTTAGTACCATCGCCTTCTGACCGCACCCTTTTAATACTGAATCATATTTTAATCTTTACTAAATTTTTTTATTGAGATACATGCGTATCAATTATTTTTGTACGATGATATTGAAATAAGGTACATACCAACTTGTAGAAATTTCAGCAAACAACATGCAGTAGGTACCTATCACACACTTCACTTCACATTTCACAACATACTAAAACATTTATTCTTCTAGAAGCACTTTTGAATTGTCATAACATAGTTTTACCAATTAGGTACAACCGGTCAATTTAAACCAAAAAATGAGGGAACTACTACATAAAGTCCCAACAGGCTGAATTTCTGTGAAGTTGTTGAAAACATAATTATAAACAATGTCTAAAAGTTCCCCATCATTCAACTGTAAGCTAAAAATTTTATTCACGGTCAAAGGTCAAAAAAATGAGTTTTTCGAGATTTACAGCAAAACGGTAAGTTTTATCATAAAGTACCTCAGGCAAAGATTGTAGATCATAAAATTGTCTATAAAAAATGTATCAATACTTTTTTTCTTACGAGCCACCGTTTCTGAGATATAACGATTCAAAAAGTTATAAAAGTTGTTATCGTCATAATATGCATGAGTACGCCACGTATATACATCTAGAGTTGTAATATTTTATTTTATATATATATATATATATATATATATATATATATATATATATATATATATATATATATATATATATATATATGTATATTATATATTAAACGTTTAAATATTTTTCTATCGGTCATTGTAACTTATACAGTAGAACCTCGATAACTTAAATCTCGGTAACATAAAAACCTCTGTAACTTCAAAAAATAATATGTTCCCTTCCCATCAGAGCTCAAAGCCTCTTTAACTTAAAATACGCAACCTCTATATCTTAAATAAATAATCTCTGTATTGGCCCTTAGTAACTTAAAGAAATGTTTCCACAACCTCTATAACATAAAATTGTTTGTCAATGAGGTGAAGATGTTGACTTACTTGTAATACTCACTGCTCGAACGCCAACTGAAAAAACTATTTTTTTCTTAAAACCAGGAAAAGCTCAGCATCAATCAAATATATATTCATCAAAAAGTTTATTTACTTTAGTTAAGTGTAAAGATCATGTACTATTTTTACACGCAATAACTGGCTGTGATACGACATCTGCATTTTACAGGAGGGGTAAAACAGCAGTTTTCAAAATGTTTGAAAAACAAGATTTAATTCAATGTGCTGAAGTTTTTAAAAAGAGTAATTCAACTCAACAAGAAGTTATTACCAACGGCATCCGCTTTCTTCTTTCTATGTACGGAGCTCCTAAAAAAACTACCTGTTTAGATAAGCATCGATATGCATGTTTCGTTAAAAACACTAAACATAAAAAACAAGTTCAACTAGCTTGTCTTCCTCCAACCTCAGTTGCTGCTCACCAACATCTTTTTCGAGTATATCAGCTAGACCCTACAGACTGGGGTTGGAAGTTGGTCAACAATATATTAGAGCCAGTTCAAACTTTACTTCCACCTGCGCCGGAAAAACTGCTGAACACTATTTTTTGCAACTGCAAAAAGGGATGCAGTGCTAAATGTGGTTGCAAAAAAGTCGGACTGTTTTGTTCTTTGGCATGCACAAATTGTCAAGGCCGGTCGGCCGGCCAGTGATATATTGAATCACAAACAATGGAGGATTCGTTTGACTCCGACGAAGTATCATGCGATACATCGCTATTGACGCAATTTACTTGCATCCAAAATGAAGATGAAGAAGAAGCAGGAGAAGAAGAACAAGAAGAAGAACAAGAAGAAGATCAAGAGGAAGAACAAGAATTTAAAACTTACGAATAAGACGAATAAACTTCAACACTTTTTTTTCATTTACATCGCTTTTATCTTTCCCAATCTTTGAAAATTTCCGTTATTTCGCAATAGTTTTACATTAAACAGGATCACAACTGACCCGTGGAGTAGGCCTACTGGGGAAACCACGTTAAAAAACGCGCTAAGTACACTACCTCATAGGTGGCGTGGAAACGTGTGCATATTATGACGATAACAACTTTTATAACTTTTTGAATCGTTATATCTCAGAAACGGTGGCTCGTAAGAAAAAAAGTATTGATACATTTGTTATAGATAATTTTATGATCTACAATCTTTGCCTGAGGTACTTTATGATAAAAATTACCGTTTTGCTGAAAATCGCGAAAAACTCATTTTTTGACCTTTGACCGTGAATAAAATTTTTAGCTTACAGGGGAATGATGGGGAACTTTTAGACATTGTTTATAATTATGTTTTCAACAACTTCACAGAAATTCAGCCTGTTGGGACTTTATGTAGCACCGAATGTTTAAATTGACCGGGCTAAATAACCCCTCCGAACCGAACAAAAATACGCTCGAAAACAATTATAGGACGGTAAATTCCGCTGGTGATGTGCTTCTCTTCCGTCTATGTACCTATCGCTGCCGATATAAATCTCGAGCTGCAGCGAGCTGATTACCATCCTCTGCACACACACACATAATCATGTTGTAATTTGTAATACCTACTCCGCGTTCGTATAATACGACATTACCGAGTCAGATACTCACAGATGAAACACAGAAAACGCAAACGATAGCAACTTGACACCGAAAGATGAAACAAGCGACTAACAAAAATTTATTTAAAATTACTTACAAACTTCAATAATAATACGAATAAACGTACAATGTGAGTTTAGGGATTCGTAGGGAAATGTTTGTAAAAATACCTATAATAAGAATGATTTAGAATACTTACATAATAATATCTGTTCCTTTCAACTTTTGCTAGATGAAACTCAATAATTAAAATATGGTGCCTAATCTAGATTAGAGTATAAATAGCAACTTAAGGTACCTAAATACCTATTAAATAATAATATTATTCCCAGCATAAAACTTAAAAATATCATTTCATGATAATTTCATATTAAATTATAATATGATTGTATTTTTTCATTTGTAGTTACAAAAGAAAATTGAAAGTAAATAATAAAAAGATAAGTAAAATAAAATATTAAATAATTTGGAAAATCCAAAAGTGCACGCCTCATAATTTTTTTTTAATAAATATTTATTAATTATTATTTTTGTTTATTTAATAACAATTAAACCACATCGAATCAGACCCTGAAAAATGAAAGGGTTCTATGCCTGAGCATACTCAAGCGTAAGAGAAAAAAAAAAGACTCGATTAGTAAAGTATTTCGGTCGCTATCGTGTTAACAACAAAAAGGATCCGCACATACAGACACACGGACGTCCAAGACAGAACTTTTTTAAACTGTTTTTTAACTAGTTTAAATAACAAAAATGACATCAAAAATATCATGAACGTTAAAAATAGTGTTTTTTCTAAATATGTGTGTGTATGTATTATCTTACAAGTGCAATGTATGATACTTAAAGACATTTTAAGTTTGAAAAATCAGATGTTTTGCGCGAAGTGACAGTAGTACCCACCTCAACGCTTCGCTTATGAGGCGTGCAATAAACAACGGAACCATATTTTTAAAAGGCGGCATTTTACAAACAAAAGGCGGCGTTACCTTTGCTAGGTGCACAAAGATACCGCCACCGGCACGTGTAAGCGTCCGCGTATTTTATTAATTGCACAAATTTTGTTAAATTGTTAGTGCTCCACCAAACGTCTTATGCTAGGCGTCCATTAGAGACGGATCGGGGCGGGTCGCATCGCAACGGGCCGTCTCTAATGGACGCGCTGTTTGCTCCTGCGTCCACCTGTACGGGGCGCGGCGGACCGCATAGGCGGATTTTATCTAACAGACGCTCGCCGCTCACATCCGCCTGCCTGCGTCCACTAGACGGGTCGGGGCGGGCCGGGCCGCAGCGCACCGCCGGCAGAAATCCGCCTGCGAAGCGATATCCGCCAATGCGTTGCGGCCCGCCCCGACCCGATCCGTCGCTAATGGACGATGTTTCATACAAAACATAGGCCGGCGTATTTTTGCGTTGCGATGCGGCCCGGCCCGATCCGCCTAGTGGACGCCTAGCATTAGCGTAAAGGGCTGTGATAGATCTGCGCGGGAGATTCGGGATCGTTCGTCGTAATTCGTATTTTGTGTTTATAATAATTAGATAAAGTTATTAAAGCAGTGATTGTATAAATCCGTAAGATAATGTATTTAAGTAGTTACGAGATTTTCTTATGTTACTTAGTTATTTTAAGAAGTGATTGATATTTGGAGTAGTGGGTATTTAATACATCTACACTAATATTATAAAGAGGAAAACTTTGTTTGTTTGTTTGTTTGTTTGTTTGATTGTAATGAATAGGCTCATAAACTACTGGACCGATTTTAAAAATTCTTTCACCATTCGAAAGCTACATTATCCACGAGTAACATAGGCTAGGTTTTATCCCGGAAATCCCACGGGAACGGGAACTATGCGGGTTTTTCTTAGAAAACGCGGGCGAAGCCGCAGGCGGAAAGCTAGTTAGGTATGTAATATTTGTTTACCTTCGTCACTCATCATTCGTCATCATTGTGCAATATGTATTACGATCCTGTGATTCCTGTGCATGATAATCGGGTGAGTGTTTGCATTTTGAAACCGTTGATTTCTTCTAGTAAATATGACACCGTGTGCATGTAATTATTGTTTACGACACATCTAATTACTAAAAATCATAAGTAAAACATACTTTCTATTTCTTAAATCAAAGTATTAATATTCATTTTCACTACTAATTATTAATCCAAATGGCAAATAGGGTAAGGTCGTATAATTATCAATAATTATTAATATTTTAGACTTATTTTATTAAATAAATAAATTTATTATTTAGCCTTCACAACTCAGTAGGTACTATTATTACAATAATTATTTTGTCAGTAATCTTAATTATGTAGGTAGTTGTTATGACTTATGAGTTTGAGGGAGTCGTACTTTATTTTTATCGTTATGAAAACTTTGATACTTAAATATTTTTTTGTTGTTTACTGAACGTGTAGTTATGTGTATTAGCTTAATGAAGTTTTTCGATTCATGAAAAATCTGAAGACTTCCTCGTAAAATTAAAAGTATAAGTAAATATGTACCTAGTAAAGCAAAACAAAAAAACACATTGCATAATGCAGACAAAAATAATAATTAAAAAAACTTAAGTAAGGATTAAATATGATATAATATGTTAAGTAAAAAGTATTAAAAGGGCGCGACCGCGGTCAGTTTCAGTTTCAGTTTCAGTTTTTTTTTTTGGTATAAATAAACGATAGTGTACTTGTGTATTTGTCTCGTATACTCTAAAAAGATTATCCAAACAGTAGGTATTTATTTTCGAGGTTCGAACTTCGAGGTTAAGCATAGCGTTCGAGGTCAATGACCGCTATGTATAACGCTTGCGAGTATGATCCGCGTAGTTAGGGTTACGAACACGAAGTTTATTGAAAAGTTTTGAGATAATTTTTCCTGCACGACCGGATTTTATAAATATTTTTTACAGCATCAGAAGGTTAAACACTATATGCTCCATTAAGCATACGATAGGACATCCGTGACACTCGGTATAACCTAGAAGACTTACGATAGCCATTATAGTAAACAGCGTAATTCGTTTCTCAGTTCCCAATTTAGTCGATAGATGTCACTCGCAGTAGCATTTGGCATTTTTTATAATTGAATGGTTCTCGTCTCAACTAGATGTCGCTACTAAAAAAATCAATGTGCCAACATGGACCCATTAAATATCTAGAGGACTTACGATAGCCATAGTAAACAGCGTAATTCGTTTCTCAGTTCCCAATTTAGTCGATAGATGTCACTCGCAGTATCATTTGGCATTTTTTATAATTGAATGGTTCTTGTCTCAACTAGATGTCGCTACTAAAAAAATCAATGTGCCAAATAGTATCTTGACGTAAAATATAATACGCAAAAAACGTAAACTATAACGTAAAATATAATACAAAAAAAAAATATTTTTATTTAAA
The DNA here is from genome assembly GCF_061535395.1 of Colias eurytheme. Lineage (NCBI taxonomy): Eukaryota > Metazoa > Arthropoda > Insecta > Lepidoptera > Pieridae > Colias > Colias eurytheme. The sequence continues at coordinate 11,942,249 of NC_142983.1, forward strand.
TGTTATTTAAAGCGACACCTCGCTCTGAATCGCGCAAGCGAAATGTTTTCGCTACAGAGCATATATACAACTTTCCGCCAACAATTATTGGGGCCTTAACGGCTGGCCGGTCGAGTAGACTGGTCCCTCCCTTTTTCGATTGAGGAAATCCACCTTCCTACTTCCACATCATTTTGTTTTAGTTTTAAAGATTTAATAAGCGTAAAATAATACTTTCTTCATTTTTGTATTTTGAGTAAACGTAACACTAATAACGGTTAGTTTGACCAGAGGCGGCTCGTGACAAAATTGTACGGGTGTTCAATTATTGAACTAAAACAAAGAAAATACAGTAGCGTAGTAAATTCATTACAAAAAAAAATGAGCACCACATTATAAATGTCTATTTAAACACTAAAAATTATAAAGTACAGGCTATTTCAAAACGAATTCAATGATTATCAATTAATAATTAGAAAATCCCCGAATTTGCTTTCGCGAGCGTATTTTTATTTATTGTTTGTTTATAATATAGGAGTGGCAACGTCGCGCGCAATTGCTGCTGTTATGCGATGCGGCAACATCGCGTGAGAGCGGCGCTCCAAAAATGGCTATTTTTCCATAGTAAATCTTTTGTTTCGCGCATGACCTCCGCAGGACTGTCGCAAAATTTCTCTTTCACTCTTATTGGATTCCGTATTTAGGCATTTGATATTCGTATTGGAGTTTAGGTATACGATAAATTTAATTTTAAATTAAAGATATATTAATTGTTAAATGAATTCATTATTATAATTATTTATGGGAGTTCACTGCACCAGCGCTCCTTAGGATGAACCGCCTATTTTTTCACTTCGATCATCGCTGTTCGAGAGTGACTTCGTGACCACCATGGACCACGTTGCTATGAACTGTTTTTATCAAAGAATTACTCGAACAATTAGAGCATAAATTTCAACGTAAGACGTATAAGTGCCTGTAGCTGTATTGACTCAGTCTCGTACTTATAAACTGATGGACGCTGGTTCAAATCATCGCCGTACATCCAGATTTTTTTTTTTCTTTTCCCGTATTTTTTGCTCATATAAATAATACTGTTTACAAGGGAATAATTAAGAAGAAAAAAGATATAGACATTTTTTTTAACAGAAAATAAAGAATATATATACACTACTCTGATCACTATGTCGAATGTTTGTAGTGGGTGTCGAAACCTTATTAAAGGTACTCACTTCCTTAGATGCTCCCTATGTTCTTTAGCGTATGACTTGCAGTGCGCTGGAACCAACGATAAGAGATTTTATGCCATGCTACCTGAAAAGAAGTCTTCTTGGAAATGTCCAGCATGTCTTAGCCAGCGACCCAAACTTGATAACACCAACACGCCAATTCGTAACTGCACTAAGCCCTGTGAGGAGCATGAACGCTCTTAACTAAAAACTAAAATAATTCAAAAACACCGGAGTTTTTAAAACAACGCCCTCTAGATGTAATAATTGAAAATCGATAGTTTGCTGTTTCCTTAGTTCTAAAATTGGTCACTAGTGGCGCTTTTAAAACTGCAAATTAAATAATAAGCTCAAATCAGAGCGCCATCTAGTAATAGTCTGAAATTACGGGGTACGATCTCTAGTATGACCATTGTCAGTCCACTAGATTATAATATTCGTCCATGGTGCCAAATAGTATCTTGACGTCATGGACGAATATAATCTTTATTGGGTCCATGCTTGACGTAAAATATAATACGCAAAAAACGTAAACTATAACGTAAAATATAATACGCAAAAAAATATTTTTATTTAAATGTTATTTGTTGCTCTGAATCGCGCAAGCGAAATGTTTTCGCAACAGAGCATATTATATACAACTTTCCGCCAACAATTATTGGGGCCTTAACGGCCGGCCGGTCGAGTAGACTGGTCCCTCCCTTTTTCGATTGAGGAAATCCACCTTCCTACTTCCACATCATTTTGTTTTAGTTTTAAAGATTTAATAAGCGTAAAATAATACTTTCTTCATTTTTGTATTTTGAGTAAACGTAACACTAATAACGGTTAGTTTGACCAGAGGCGGCTCGTGACAAAATTGTATGGGTGTTCAATTATTGAACTAAAACAAAGAAAATACAGTAGCGTAGTAAATTCATTACAAAAAAAACGAGCACCACATTATAAATGTCTATTTAAACATGATTTAAACACTTAAAATTATAAAGTACAGGCTATTTCAAAACGAATTCAATGATTATCAATTAATAATTAGAAAATCCCCGAATTTGCTTTCGCGAGCGTATTTTTATTTATTGTTTGTTTATAATATAGGAGTGGCAACGTCGCGCGCAATTGCTGCTGTCATGCGATGCGGCAACATCGCGTGAGAGCGGCGCTCCAAAAATGGCTATTTTTCCATAGTAAATCTTTAGTTTCGCGCAGGACTGTCGCAAAATTTCTCTTTCACTCTTATTGGATTCCGTATTTAGGCATTTGATATTCGTATTGGAGTTTAGGTATACGATAAATTTAATTTTAAATTGTCCGTATTTATGCAAAATGGAACCACTCGACAAATTTCGTTTTTTACTTTTATTGAAGAATACTCATTCAAAAGTGGTCTAAATTCTTATACAAACAAGAACCACATGATTTTTACGTTGGAAACAAGGTATACTAAAAGCAGAAAGGAACCACCAGCAACAACGAATAATACCATATTAAGCAAAACCGAACCACAGCACCATGGGACTGCTTTGTTCAAACAAATAAACGATATTACTATCATGTCATTTTATACAAAACAGATCCACACCTACTTGGTACCATTATACATTACACATATTTCTATTAATAACAATTATTTTTAATACACAAAATGGAACCAGGTTTCTGTGGTATGGTTATGCGTAAAATAAATACATAATTTAATTGTAATTTTTTATTGCAAAATAAAACCACAAGCATTCGGTTCTATTATGCATAAATAAATATTGTAAAACATCCTAAAACCCATCATCGCTATATGGAACCAAATGCCTTGACTTGTTACATGCTTCTCATCTTTAAACAACGTATTTCATTACTTAAATAGCTCAAAGTGCAAAACTCCAATTTTTAAAGTAAAACGTCGAACATCTGTCAATATAGGTGACATATTCAGCGAAGTAGTTCGAATACGTGACGGTGTAATTTTCCTCCGCGAAGTAAGTTCTATTGTTTTTGTTAATTACCTTTAAAATTAAATGTGAAAATGTTTAGTAATAAATAAATAAGCAAGCAATGGGTAAGAAAAGCATTGGAGACTAACACCGAAGATAATAATGAAGATACAACGGGTAAGTAGTTTTATTTAATGCATTTAAGTACTTATTGAATCTGAGATGCAGGTACGCTTTATCCACTTTTGATTCATTCCCGATTGTGGTGTGATTTTAAAAAGATAGTTCATTAAGTAAGTACAAGAGGAATCCTCTGGGGATTTACGTATTTTAACGACAATGTCGTTGTTCACGAAGGCGCGGCGAGTCGAATTAAGAGATCATTTTGTTACGATTCATCTGTCATTGTGAGATGAAACTACTAAAGTCTAAACCCTGTTTTAAAAATAACTGTCGATGATCTAGGTACCTACCTACTATTTTGGTAAAATACGTTTAGATTCAGATTCAGTACAGTACATTCAGCCACATCATTCAGCGCATATAATAATATGTTTGATTTTAAAACTCGCGCGGCTACTGTTTTGAACGGAACAAGGCCCTAGCCTGCGAAATTCAAAATTTTAACAAGTTTATTTAATTTTTTGCTAGGGTTGCCACTGTTTTATAAGAACTAATAATATTTTGCTGTCGCCATATACCTACCTACATATAAAAGCCACGCGGCTTTATTATTTTGATTTAAAGCTTTTTTCTTTTTATTACAGAAGATAACGAAGAACCTTATACGTCACTGCCTCTGGAGAAGCTTTCTTCACCTTCTAGCGATATTCAGTCCATATTACATCTCATTCCACAAGATGCACAGTTTTTATAACGGTCTCATTAGTGATGATGCAATAGAAGACCACATAGATGGACTAGACACGGTGGATTTCGAAATCCAATTTGATGATAACGTCGAATAAACGTCCTATATAAGTATTATTTTATATATTTTATTAATTAAAGCTTTAATTACGATATTATAAATACATAGTTTCATTTATATCATTAATTCCCTGGGATGTGGTTCCTTTTTGTATAAGAGAAAACCTATCAATTGATAAATGTTAAAAGGAACCACATGCACATTTTCTTAATTATCTAGAAAGTTTAAGAATATTCAGAGCAAATTTATATACTCATACTTAAATAAGTAATTTATCAATGAATTTAAATAAAATAAATTTTAATTTTACTTCATCTAACAGAGCTGCAAATGTTTTTGTAAATCCTTTGATATCTCAGAAGTGCGTTTTTGCTGGGTGGTTCCTTTTTGCTTAAATACGGACAATTAGAGATAATATATTAATTGTTAAATGAATGAGCACAACTTTATCTAAAAGAAAGTCTGTATGTTCCAACACTTATAACTCGAGATCTGCTGAACCAATTTTCATGGTTTTGGATTTGTTGGATTTGTCACCGCCCAGAATAGCAGAATAAATCATAAACACAACAAAGGGTGAATAAATATTGTTTGTATTTTTTTAAAATCAATTATCAAAAAGTGCAATAAAAGCAGATACATAAAAATTCCTCAAATGATTGTGTTTACGCGTGTTTTCAGAAATTAAGGGCTTGGTCTAGTAGTGCAAACAAATGCATCCTGTCATCCTATATGTAAATAATACAAATGTACTAAGGGAAAGTTGCTCCACTTAATTTTTAAAAATTAAATCATTCGTATGCATAATTTAATATTCGTAATAAGTATCAAAAATGACAATTTGAAACAATTTTCGTGAAAATTACACCGGGTGATTTTATTTTATCAGTACACAAAATTTGCGAATACTTTCTATTGATATCTTCAACTTCATGTTTATATAACTGATCAACTTTTACAAAGAAATTTGGACGAAATATAAAAAAAAATAAGCTTTCCATACAAAATGCATAACTCTATACATTTTTTTCGACCTAAGTTTCTTAGTGAAAGTTGTTCAGTTTAACTAATAAAACGGATAAACAAATTTTGTATATAATAAAAAAAATGTAATGTTTGTGTTAAAAAATTATAAAATAGAAAAATACGCAAATGAAAACAAAAGATATTTATTTCTGACTAGCTTCCGCCCGCGACTCCGTCCGCGCGGATGTCGGTCTTCGCGTCTTCTACAGATTTATTATATTATGTATAATATATAGATTTATATTGATAAACCTAATAAATCTTTATCGGTTGCACTGGATTTATCTCTTTTTTTTCAATCGCTTGAATGATATAGGATGGGTCCTTGATGGGCATCGAATGCTGAAGTCTCGAATCAATCAATTCTGACAGTAGGCAATTTATGTAAAATCTTGATAATGGTCCATCATTTTATTTTGCCTAAACGTTACATAATTTTTTATATATTCTATTTTTAACGAATGATTCACTCCAGTCCAAACAGCAAATAAGCAGACTTCTGCTTCTGCAACGTTTAGTTGCAGAAGCAGAAGTCTGCTTATTTATATTTCAAAAGTGTTATTTTTTGCAATGTATTTCAAATATTAATTTCTTTATTTTTAACCGCATCTTCCGCATTCATGTCTTTTGCCGGAATTAGACATTTAACTTCTACTAGTCCCATTTTCCCTTTTTGATATGGGAGTGTATAAAGTAAATTTTTTAGATATTTCTCGTTATACTTTTAAAAAGTTATTATTGTCATTTTGCTCATTAGGTAAAGTAATTTCGATATCAGTTTTAAGTTTTTTGATACCTGCAATAATAACGTCATAATCGCCTGCACATACTTAACGATTACACCCTGTATACAATCCACCATCCACATTCATAATGTTTTCCTGTCCTCCTCTCCTTTACGCTGTTCACCGATACATTTTAAATGAGTAAATCTGCTACCACTGAAGGATGTTTCATTGTGATCAGCAAATTTTCACCACTGTTGTCGATTATTTGTTTTTCATTTTTAATCAGCAATTGGGAATCATCAGTTTTGTTTTTTGCAGATTGGTGATGTACCCTAACAATATGTCGAAAAGGGAAAGCATCAACGAATTATCGTTTTCGTCCTCTTTTTTTATTCTTCGCGTTTCTGTTACTTGTGTTTGTTTAGTTCTCAACACCCACTGAATTTTCTATGTTATTGTGATCTTCCATTACATCTGAGTTTTGATGATGTGATGATAATCCATTCGTTTTAATATTGGTACTTAGAGTTGGTGGACTAAACTAGAAATGGCGGACTAAATTTGTCAGCGCGTCTGTAAGATCAGAATATAAAACCAACATCCTGTATTTAAGTTACAAAATTAATAATCAAACAACATGCCGCTACGTTGAAAATGACTAGAAGAAAAAATTAAAACACCTCGGCATATAATTTTGGAGTAAACAAATCATTTTCCCCGTATGGGGATTTCCCCGGATGAACTTGGGAAGTTCAAGTTCTCAATACAAGTTTATATTATATTTCGTATTTCTCAAACGAAAAATAAACATTTTTGGAACTTCAAAAAAAATATATTATAAGAAAATTTATGAGCTTACTTTAGTTTTAAAGAAATATACATCCCTTTACTGACACCCCGTAAAATAAAGAAATTGTTGCCAATCATCTTTGCAATCTATTTGGTTTCATTAACTTTATGTTCGAAGATAATTTTTTTTCTAGTAGTTACACGCGTATTTTTTTCGTTTATTTTCCATATCGAAATCAAATGTTTAAAAATACGAATATTTGCACAAAACTAAGATAAAAATAATCAATTAACAAAAATATTAAATTTAATGAAGTAGAGCAACTTTCACTTCGGTATGAAGGAAAATCGAGCGTAGAGCACACGTCAGAACGCTCCGGCCCAAGGAGCGCGACTAAAGAAATTCGCTAGGATTTTTCCTAAATATTTTAAATATTATTTTAATATTAAAGAATTATCAAAATTAAAAAAAAAATTTTTTCAAAGGATTAATACTCATTGGTCTTCAACCAACTCGAATAAATTAATGGAAAAAATAACTTTTAGCAGTATTTATCAATAGATTTTGTAAGGCAAAAAATGGGAAATTTAATGAATTTATAACGTTCTAATTAGGAAAATCATAAGTTTTTCGGCAATTGTATTCAGCAGATTTTAATAACGACTATATAAGGATAATAATGCGCTGATCAGATTGTGTAAATTGTAATCGGTTGCAACGTAGTGAGTGCACAAACTTAGCTCGAAATGTCTTTGGGGGAAAGAGACTTATCTTGAAGGCCTGATTAAGGTAAAATAAAGTAACTTTATAAATGTGAAAAAATTCACGCGCATTGCGTATATAACACTAATTGATAAACAAGAAAAAAAAATTCAGTTTATCATTTCATTAGCCGGGAAAAAATTGTCAAATAACTTGTTGAAAACGCAATTTTGCTAGACTGCAGCCTTAAGGAAACTAACCAAGAAGGTTAGTTCGCTTAATTATTAAAAAGAAATTCTATAAAAATGTAAAAATTCTGACAATTATAATTTGTTGCAATTTCGTCGACTGCTTCAACAATATTGCGTTGACATAATATTATTATTATGTATATAACGTTAAAATTGAAACGGAGCCCCTGATTCATTGGTTCGAAGTTCGAACCAAGCTAAATTGCGTTTTGAAGATTACATCCATTTACGCGATGCAATTAGCACAGAGAAGAAGATGCAGAAAATGTTGGTCTGTTTACTATTTTACCGGCGACATACACAGGTCATGAATATGCGCAAGATGCAATGACATACATAATATTTTCGTCATTAGGGTGCACTCACACACATCAGTCACCGTCACGGCACGTCACCGGACAGGATTAAAAAAAAATATGTATCAATAGTTTTAGTATGACTCTGTTCCCACACGACAGTCACCGGCACGAAATCTATCAGTGACGTCCCCGGTCAGGCACGTCAAATAATCTTTCCATACATGTATCATACTTTTATCCCCACTCACCCGGTGCCGTCACGTCTCAGTTCAGTCAGCGTCGTGCTACCGTCAATTGCTACATGTTCTCTAGCGTGACACACGTCTAATCACTGACTAACCTGATGTATGGGCGCTTGTGCACTACAAGGAATTTTACTGTCCGGCATTCCGATTTTTTACGGTCCGGTGTGGCATGAATAAACCGATGAATTGCTTGTGCACCTGTCCGTCTTTACTCGGATCAGTGCGGTACAGTTCAAGGAAGTATGGCGGTATAATGCTATCATAAATGATTGTTTTTGCATTTTACAAGAAACGAGTAAAAATATAGAAGGTGAAATATTATATTACTTACTTCGTTATAATAAAAAGTAAAGTTCCGTAAGAGATTTAAAATGCGTGTTTCACTTATTTATTTTAATCGGTGACGAGGCTATTCGCCACTTGAACTTTAACTTACCAACACTTACTTAAATAATAATTATAGGTCAATGCTTGGTCAATGTATATAAAATAACAATACCGACTTCTCAAATCTCATTGCCAGCTAAAAGAAAGTAAAACAAGAGCTTGCTTTCAATTGGCATATGCAATAAAAAGAGTAAAATCCAAGCAAGTGGGCACTCGAAAACAATTATACCTACAGCGACTCGTAAACTCAAAAAACCATCCGGAATAGGGAAAAGTAAAATGTCGGACAGTAAAATTACGTATAGTGCACAAGCTAGTATTTAGATTAATTGCGTGCCATACCGGACCGTAAAAAATCGGAATGCCGGACCGTAAAATTCCTTGTAGTGGACAAACGCCCTATGTGTTCAATGATTCAGTCAAACCGGCGACGTGACTGACGGACAACATGACGGTGACTGGTGTTTGTGGATACGTACACAAACCGTCACCGATCAGTCATCGGTGACTTGACGGTGACTGATGTGTGTGAGTGCACCCTTATGGTCGGCCAGATCTATTCATTACATTTACATGTAATCCGAAATGGATGGAAATTATTCAACTGCTGCTTCCCGGACAGAATATATCAAGTGATCGGCTCGACATTACTTACCACACATGTTTTCAAGCAAAAAATCCGATCATGAGTTACAAAAAACACATCTTTGGGATTATTCAATGATGGATGTATTCAATCGAATGACAAAAATAAGGCTTGCAGCATGCACACATTTTAATTTGGTTAGTCGAAAGAATTCGGGCGGATAAAAATTGTATGTGCGGGGATTGCTAATCCTGTAACCGATCCAGAACGACATGACATGATGTTCTAATCACGAATATATGATTCATGGACCGTGTGGCATCATCAACCGCCAATCACCATGCATGGTTGACAGCGAGTGTTCCAAAAGGTATCCACGAAAATTGACGGCAAAGACCATCACAGGCAACGATGGTTACCCACTGTATCATCGTCGGTCGCCCGATGATAGTGGTAGAAGTAGAACTATCATAATTAAAGTGAAAGGAAACGATTTGTGGTCGACACCAGTTAAAGAACGAAAAGAGTTAATTCGAGTGCATCCCAGGCTGCAAAACGTAGTTTAATTCAATAGGTAATTTTTCTCTGACACGTGTAGGTATGAAGTATTTAAGTAATTATTTTTTGAAGTGAAACTTCTTTATCGGGGGTGGACAAAAATTTTGTGTAACATTTTTGCGTTACGTTACGCCGCGCGCGTGACATTTTTGCGTTACGCCGTACTCGTGACTATATACATGTTATATTAAAGTGATCAGCAAAATCAAAGGGTTTGTTTTAATTCTAATTCCAGTGAATTTATAAAAAAGTAAATAAGTAATTACATAGCTATTTTTCTAATACTTAGGTGTAATAATGGTATTTATTTTTCTAAGTTATTTATGATTAACCTCACTTTTTTATTGTATTTTTCAATACACTAACACGTGGGTGGAATTATGGTATCTATTTAATTTAATAATTTATATAATATAATATATATAATTATATTATTTATATATTATTTATATAATTATAATATAATATATAATTTATAATTTAATTGTGGTATTTATTTTTCTAAAATTGTATTTAAAGTTAACCTCAGTTTTTGATTGAATTTTTTAAAACACCAACACGTGGGCGAGATCATGTTATTTATTTTTCAAGTTATTTAAGCTTATCCTCTGTGATCTGTCATAATATGTATATACTATGTGCGTCATTAATTTCTGACTGTTTCGAGATTTCGACATTAGGAATTTATATTTATTACCTCTATTGTTCGAACAAAAATAACTTGCCGACAATGTGAGTACCTACAGTATTGTTTCTTAGAAAACATTTTAGGAGTATACGATAATCAATCTATGACTCACGTTAACACGTGTTTGCTTGATTGGTGTTCAATTATGATTTTGTTACTTCAATATTTATAAGAATAAACCTCAAACTCTTTATGTCCAATCAAAATCCGCCTAAGTCGAAATCTATACATATAATAAAATCGTAGGAAAGTCAAAACTGTACATTGAATATTTTTTTAAAAGAATACATAATCCATGATCTATAATCGATATAGAAGCCAAAAATATAGTTTTTAGAATTTTTGTCTGTTTGTCTGTTTGTCTGTTTGTCTGTTTGTCTGTTTGTCTGTTTGTCTGTATGTTTGACCGAGCTAATCTCGAAAAGTACTGCATAGATTTACTTCAAATTTTGCATGAATATTCCTAAGAGGTCGGGTGAGGATAGTTTAAACATATTATCATGATATCACCTTCGGGGGAGGAGCTGTGAGCCTTTATTTTTCTTACATATTCCGTGTACTACGACAGCGTACAATCTAAAGACTCATGTTTAAATGTTGGTTTCGAGTAAGCCATGCTATTATCTAGCTTTACAAAATAAAAACTATGTCATTTACGTAATTTGGGCAGAGAAACAGTATAATGAATTTAGTAGTATAAAGACAAATCTGAAACAGCGCCATCTATGAGATTTCGTAAAAATCAAATCAATTTACATGTTAACACTTCTGAAAATACTGTTGAAAATTAATAATTTAAATATAATCATGTTATTTATTTAACTCTTTAACCCATATCTTCCCTTCCCTATAAGGTGCGCTTATATTTCGTGTGAATATACTACATTTTTAAAAGCGAGGGTAGATGTTTATTATTTTAAGTCAAACTAGACACCAGTCCATTACATTACAGAGCAATAATATTACAATTAATCTAATATTGATTGTGTTCATTGGTTACATTTTTAAAATCTTCGTGTTTTATAAATTTATAAAGAATAGAAAAAATTCGATCACGAGGCGGGACTCGAACCCACATAATTTCGTGATCGAATGTTTCTATTCTTTATAAATTTATTTTTTATAAATTTATATTTATACTTAAAGCATTTGAATGTCATAAAACCAAAAATATCAAATTCAATCTTTGTGTTTTGTGAATTTTCACCATGGGTTCCCACAAAAGGTAAGTTGTTACTTTTATAGGTATTTATTATTTATAAATTTTATAATGATAGCAATTCATGTTTTTTAAAGTGAAACTTTTATTACATCGTCTCAAACTTTTTGGTATGTGTAGCGCATGTCGCGTGACGGTCGAACCGTACGATAATTATCGTACAAATACGATAATTTTGTGCCTAAGTTTCACTTTTACCGTGGTTTCATAAAACCACACAACATTTTTATTGGTTTTATAAAGGTTTTATATTACACTTTTAGAATGAAATAATAAAATGATGAATTCTTTTTGACTTTTACAAGATTTTGAGGTGCGTTGGGAACAGTAGTTTGTTGATAAAATTTTATTTGTAAGTAGCTTTTTTATAGATTTACAGTTAACTTTTGATTTTTTATTTACAGATTCAATGTTCATAAAATTATATCGCCTTTGGAAGACGATTTCTGCTGACAATTTTACAACACCACTTGAAAATTGATGATTTGATGATGAAGATAGTGGCAGCGAGGATTAAGTGGAAATTAGTAATCATCCGCTGCGTCAATTTTTGACTGAAGTTAATGTCCAACGTATGGTTCAATCATTGGAAGTATCTCGGGTAATTTTGGAGGATATTTTTCAGGAAGGAGAGAAGGGGCAGCCAACCACATATTAAAGTACTACGTTTTAGTACCGAAAAAAATGTTATTGCCAAATGAAACATAAATTTTGCACTCACAACTGTACAAGTTATGATTTTTATTCTGACTTTGCTGTTATCTGATTATAATATTTATCGTTATGGCTATCGACCGTACTGGGATGAGAGTACATGATATACTCATCATCCAGGATTGCATAGAGCATTTTCACACTGAAAAAGATGTTTTCTTTGAATCGTAGTTGCTTCATTTATTTATTTTTAATCATTTTACATAATATGTTTTATATTTGCCCATTTTCATTATATTTTATAAATAAAATGGAACCAACATAACTTTGTTGTGTATCATTTCTCTATTAATAACCCGTAGGCATATTTTCCAAGCGCCCCATTTAAGGTGCGGTCCTGAAATTTTAATGTATACTTTTGCCTAATATAAGCTCAAGCTCATTTTTAGATGAAAATAACAAAGAGAACTTATTTATTAAAATTTAGTAGATAAAAGAAATTATGTTACGATTTTATAAGAAAACATTACTGATATTTATTAGGCGGCGGTGATTTTCCAGGCAAAAGATATTCATCAGCTCAATAAAATTGAATAGTATGTTGTTAGTTATTCTTTAACCCATTGACCACCGTAAGGCCCGATCGGGGCGCGACACAATAGATTTTCTATTGTGTCTGTGATTCCGAGGACTGATGGATTAAATTCACAGATTGTAATGAGCATTTCCGCATGCAAGTTGTATCGTAGTTTAGATATATCATAGTTTTGACACATTAAAGTTCCAACAAAACCCTCAAATTTTTGAGCAGAGTTGAGCAAGATAATTTAAAAAATGTGCTGTGTTAAGTATTATAGAAAAGGTTAGTTCGTTGATAATTATTATTTCTTCGTCATTTACATGTTGTTAAATGTTAGTAAAAATAAACTTTGACTGTTAATACTTTTGTTCAGTATTTACCTGTATGATTATTGCTTGGTAATTAATATGTATATTTTCATGTCGTATAGCTAATTATAAACATAAGTGTGATGTGAAACTAGCTGGATTTATTTTTACACACTCACAGCCATATATTTTATATTAAAATAGTGTTATTAGTGTAAATCATAATATTTTTTCACAATTAAAAATATTTCCTTTTTTCTGATGGTATTGGCATCGAATTAAACCGCGCTGTCGTTTCGTTCACTAAAAGTGATGTTATGAGGACCGAATATGTAGCCGCCTCAACTTACGGAAACGAGAGTAACCTGCGTTGTCTGTTAGTTATTGTATAGTCGAATTTAACGTTACATGGAAATTGGAATCTAAATATATTATGTATACTTATATTAAATCTGTACATGAAATATATTTCCTAAATAACTATCACGGGGTGATTAGGGATCGACACTGATGCCAACGAAGCAAACAGTAAAATTTTTGTCCGTCTGTCTGTCCGTATAACCGTTATAGAAACAAAAACTACTCGACGGATTTAAACGAAACTTGGTACAATTATTTTACATATTCCTGAGCAGAGCAGTACCTAAAAGTAGAGTTAAAGCTACACAGAAATCATATTGTATGAAAGAAATGTTCTCCATATTATATAAAAAATATCTCCCGACATCATAAATGTATATCTTTTATGGTTGACTCACAATAACACGTGTAACTTCCGATAGCTTAGGAGTTCGAAGCTTTCTGATTATATTTGTCTATAACACTCTCAGTCCGTTTCAACTCAATTTTTATTTTCATGCATCAGTGCCACCTAAAAAATCTTTATCTCGAAAATCGAGCAAAGCTAAGAAAATGAGAAATAAGAGTTCTCAAGAATCGTTAGAGGTAAGAGGCTTACTATAGGCCGAAAACAACATGTGTTATGCCGAGAACCTGAAACCGCTTCACAACGAGAATTGCGGCTCACAGCTGACGGCGAACGGCATGTACTATCCCGTGAGACCGAAGCCTTCACTGAGAGGGTATAATGTCTCACAGCTGATCACGGCCGTCATATTTTATCTCGAGAATCTGAAACTTTTACTCAATATGAAGACCGTTTGACAAATGATAGGGTGCACCATAATATTATTCGATCTCTTGAAGATGAACATGAGCATAAGCAATGACTAGAGTAAGGACGCGAATATTACAATTAATTGAGACAAAAACGATTAATAAGTTTGTTTAATGAAAGATTAAGAATTGAAACTATTCGGTCTCTGGAAACGGACGAATAGCGAGAGGCCCCTCTTACTGCAGACAGATTTCGACATAGTGTTAATGACTTAGATTAGAGGTAAACATAGAAGATCAATCTACGAATTCGGTGGTGGGGTCCGACAAATATAAAAGTGGGTTTGCTTATAACCACACAATTGATTCTCAGATCATCTTCTGTATAGGCGATATTAACGTAGTATGTTATTTTTGTAATGCTTTAAAGTGGAGTAAGGACAATTTTAGAACATGTTTCATCAGGTTAATTCGTATATATGCAGTTTTAAATCGACATTAGAAGCTTTTCCTCAAGATGGTGAATGGTGATATTAATATAAAATTGTTATAAATGCCGATAGACGGACGTCTATCGGCACTCAGGAACTTCCTGGGCGTGTTATAACGCCCAGGCCACAGTATTACAATTTTTTCTACAGCAGGGCGACGAATGTATTTTCGCATAGCAACGGAGGGGAACTCGCGGGGGGTCAAGTGACGCGGGCCACGTACCATTAACATGCTTAGTTTGTGGTACCGAGCGCGAAAGAAAGTCATCGTGTTTTTGTTTTGTTACTATGTAAACTAACGTAATTTAATACTTAGGTACAATATATTCTATAACGGTGCGCTCAAACTGTTAATCTACATTTAATTTAGATTATTATTTGAAATACTAAGTAATGTAGAATTTAAATCACATTCATTCATGTTTTCCTCAGATTTTCGATTTCCTCCGATTTTAAGATTTTCTTATCAGTGTTCAATTTTAATTTAGTTAAATTTTATAAGAGACAATTAAGAACATTCAAAAATAAAGTGTCACGTATTTTTTTAACGACGAATGACGAAAAACGACGTAATCGCGGACGAAGTCGCGGGCAACAGCTAGTCCTTTATAAGTTGAAAACTCTATATAACTCGAATTTTTTGGCGTCACCCTTGGTCTTTTGAACTACCGCACGAGCTGAGCGAGCGAAGCGAGCGAGTCGCGGCAGTGGCCGGCGTAAATATTCAAATAGGTAGCGAGGAGCGAAGCGACGAGCATCTTACGTTAACTTTTGAACTACCGCACGAGCCGAGCGAGCGAAGCGAGCGAGTTGCAGCAGCGGCCGGTGTTAATATTTAAATAGGTAGCGAGGAGCGAAGCGACGAGCATCTTAGGTTAACTTTTGATTTTTGAACTACCGCACGAGCCGAGCGAGCGAAGCGAGCGAGTTGCAGCAGCGACTGGTGTAAATATTTAAATAGGTAGCGAGAAGCGAAGCGACGAGCGTGTTAGACTAACGTATTTCTGTAATATTGTATACAAGCTGTGCCGCGCGGTTTCACCCGCGTGGCTATGCTCCTGTTGGTCTTAGCGTGATAATATATAGCCTATATTACTCGTGGATAATGTAGCTTTCGAATGGTGAAAGAATTTTTAAAATCTGTCCAGTAGTTTATGAGCCTATTCATTATAATTATTATTTATTATTTTTACTTTTAATTTATCAATCAATCAAACAAACAAACAAAGTTTTCCTCTTTATAATATTAGTGTAGATAGTAAATTATTTTTTGAAAAATAAGGTCATAAAGAAGTTTCACTTCTGACGTGTGTACTCTAGTACACGCACACATTTTTTTTTTATTCTATTTCTATATGTGTTATTCATCGAAATAAAAAGCCATTATACCTATATCTATATTTATTTTGTATCATTGTATTCCGTTCATCATAGCCTAAATTAGTTCCAAGCCCAAAGGTAACACGACATTCATTGACTGGGCGGTACAAAGTTCGCCGGGCCAGCTAGTTATAATTATTTATGGGAGTTCACTGCACCAGCGCTCCTTAGGATGAACCGGCTATTTTTTCACTTCGTTCATCGCTGTTCGAGAGTGACTTCGTGACCACCATGGACCACGTTGCTATGAACTGTTTTTATCAAAGAATTACTCGAACAATTAGAGCATAAATTTCAACGTAAGACGTATAAGTGCCAGTAGCTGTATTGACTCAGTCTCGTACTTATAAACTGATGGACGCTGGTTCAAATCATCGCCGTACATCCAGATTTTTTTTTTCTTTTCCCGTATTTTTTGCTCATATAAATAATACTGTTTACAAGGGAATAATTAAGAAGAAAAAAGATATAGACATTTTTTTAACAGAAAATAAAGAATATATATACACTACTCTGATCACTATGTCGAATGTTTGTAGTGGGTGTCGAAACCTTATTAAAGGTACTCACTTCCTTAGATGCTCCCTATGTTCTTTAGCGTATAACTTGCAGTGCGCTGGAACCAACGATAAGAGATTTTATGCCATGCTACCTGAAAAGAAGTCTTCTTGGAAATGTCCAGCATGTCTTAGCCAGCGACCCAAACTTGATAACACCAACACGCCAATTCGTAACTGCACTAAGCCCTGTGAGGAGCATGAACGCTCCTAAAATAATAATTCAAAAACACCCGAGTTTTTAAAACAACGCCCTCTAGATGTAATAATTGAAAATCGAATAGTTTTGCTGTTTCCTTAGTTCTAAAATTGGTCACTAGTGGCGCTTTTAAAACTGCAAATTAAATAATAAGCTCAAATCAGAGCGCCATCTAGTAATAGTCTGAAATTTTAGTGCTACGATCTCTAGTATGGCGATTGTGAGTCCAATGGTTATTAGCCAGAATACTTGGAAAGGTTAATTCATAGAATACTAGCGGTTCGCCCCGGCTTCGCCCGTGGTACCTACATGTTTACGTTTTTTTTCATAAAAACTATCCTATCTCTCAAGTTGGATCGAACTGCACATGGTGTGCGAATTTTATTATAATCGGTTAAGTGGTTTAGGAGTCCATTGAGGACAAACATTGTGACACGAGATTTATATATATATTAAGAATATTTGTACAAATTCAACAAACTGCACCATTGCAAATAATACTCATTATCTATTAATTGATCGAGTTAGGCATATATGCAATACTCATTATAATATAATACTCATTATCTATTAATTGATCGAGTTAGGCAATAGGATTACCTATAATATTATCTAAAAAGAAATATTTTTTTTTTCTAATAACTAAAATATTCGTTTAGACTGGGACTTTGCATAGCGTTTGCCTCGGTTTGCCTTCGATACCAACTATTTTGTTTATTTTCATGAGGTATTTTACTTATAATTGTTTCGTTTATTTTAAAGTAATATTATTATGTTACAGATTGAGCTACGATGGATGTTGTGATGTCGGATGTTTTACCATTAAGGATTAAGGTAATTAGTGGCGGACAATATCAATAAATCACACTTTTTCTGGTAATGTCATTTTTGGGTACCTACCTAGTTGTTATATCGCTAATAGTTATAAAGACAAGGGGGACTGTGGTCCCCTAAATTGTTCCATCTTTACGTAAATGACCTTGTTGTCGTACTCAGCAATATGCGTGTTGGTTGCCGGATCGGAGGTATTACATATACCTCCGATCACGGCTATAATATGTAGCATAACATAAGCTATGCCGATGATATGGTATTGCTGGCTCCGACTGCAAGTGCCATTTCTGAGATGCTCAAAGTCTGTGAGACATATTATGTCGCTGCTCACAGCTTGCTTTATAATATTGTGTCTAAATGTAAATGCATTGTTTTTGGGGACTTTGGCAAGCATAGAAAATGTGCGTCTGATATATCCATATATCTATTAACGCGATAACAGTAGAGTTTAAGTATCTCGGACACATGCTAAGTGATGTCCTCAAGGATGATATAGAGCGTGAGCGTAGGGCATTGGCGATCCGAAGTAATATGTTGGCCCGTAGATTTGCCCGTTGTAGTAATCCAGTGAAAATCACGCTTTTTAAAGCCTACTGTCATAATTTCTATACGGGTAGTCTATGGTTTGACTATTCATTCTGATAGATCGCTTAATGACTTACGAGTCAAGTCAATGCGTTTAGAATGCTGTTGGGACTGCCTCGCTACTGCAGTGCGCCTGGAATGTTCGCTAATGCGCAAACTGACGATTTCTGGGCGATAATACGCAAAAAATAGCGTCTACTTTTGATAGAGTGCGGGGCAGTCGCAACGGTCTCATGACGGTAATTTCGGAGAGATATATGTCATCTTTCATGGGACACTTTGTGCGTAAACTTGTCCATTCAAAGCGGCCGCGGCGGGTTAACGCATAGGGTGCCCCGTCAACTGATGTATATTTACCTACTAACATTAGCTTATAAGTCACGTACTAACATTAATGGTACTCTGTCATCTAAAGGGTTGGCCATATTGCAAAAAAGTCACGAATTTCCCTTCTCTTTCTACAGCCTAGCATCACAGCTAGCATCCTACAGAAAAATATTATCGGCTGAATGCTGATGAAATTATGAAGAATTGCATTAAAATTGAATGTGTCTGGAGAATTCGCTCCATCATCACCAACCGGAGTATGAGGGCTATATAATTAATGATAGAAAACCTTTATACATGCTGTGCCGCGCGGTTTCACCTGCGGGCGAACTCGCGGGCAATATCAAGTATTTCTATAGCTCACGTATTATTCTGATGTAGGCGACTTTGTTTTATAAGCGACGATAGCGACTTTGTTTTATACTACCTATGTGATAGGATGTCTGACCTATCACATAGGTAGTAGGATAAAACAAAGTCGCTTTCTCTGTCCTTATGTCCCTATGTATGTTTTTAAAGTACCAACGGATATTCATGTGGTTTTTTTAATAGGAATATTATATTTCATCACGCTAACAATAATAGGAGCGGAGCAATGTGGATATTAAACCGTGGTGCACAGCTAGTATTGCATTAACTTTATATATTAAAAATAGTAAAGAATAGCATTTTTGCTTTGCAGGAGTTTGTGAATGTCGTTCAGAAAAGTGATCCCGCGGACGTCGAGGACGCTCTGCCGGGCTGGGTGCGGCGTTGTCTGCTCCACCTGGTGACCGGACACGCCGACCCCTCACTAGAGGTATACTTTCCAATTAAATGCAATATAATAAAATCAATCTGTGCTCTAAGACGTTGCTTCATACCTCCTCGCGTTCCTGAGCAAAAGAGACTTGACAGACGGACAGACAAGGAAGTGATTCTATAGAGGTTGAGTTTTTTCTTTTGTTTTGCTAGAAAATAATTTAAGAAAAAAAAAGCAACTTTGTAAATACACACCTACGTAAATTTACAGAAATCGACTTATTGGAATGACAAGCCAGATCTTCTTATACAAACCTTTCTCGAATCATTGCAAACTGGTAAGTATATACGGGGTATTTTTTCAAAGTGTTTTTACTTATTTAAATTTACACACGCTTTTCTACTCGTATTATGTTTTTGTGTGCATCAAGTGTTTGATTTAGTATCAACGACTGCGCGTACTTTGATCTATTTGTCCATACATCACTAAGAGTCTTAAGAGTGATTTAATTCATTTTTATACAGTGATGATTCTCGTACAATACCTATGTATACTGTTTTGACTTTTAGTATCAAATCTGTTATTGTCGTAAAATAATCTGGCAATACTGTCATGTCATGGAGTAAGGTGACGATTTTGGTATCTTTGAATCTTGCCAAAGAAGTTTCACTTCTGATCCATGGCCATGTGCTCGGCACACACGCTCTTTTTTTTTCTTAAATTCCCGATACTACCTATTTAATTACAGGCATATGGGGTGACGGTTCTGTCTTAACCGAGGTGCTTTTATCTATTCTGGAAAAGAAATCAGTTGAATTATTACTAAGTGATTACTGCGAAACTTACCTTGACGCCTTTGCTACTGTGTGAGTACGGGTACATTTTTTTTACCTGATTTTTAGTAGTTAGACCCGTTATCATTACTATTTAAGGTGGATGTTCCGCCCGTCCCTCCATACATTTTTGATGACGTCTAAACACTTAATACAGACACTATTTCTTTAAAACTAATCATTTTATCACTTCTCTACAATGAAATGTGTCCGCGTTCGACCTTTTTAATCAATAACTTACATTATTTACTTAGAAAAACAACAGTGAAATACCGGCAAAATTTGACACTTCTACAGTAGTGTGCGTGACTTTTGCCAAGCGAAACACGACATCTAGCGCGTCAATGTCTAAACGAAAGGCGATGTTTAGACATTGACGCGCTAGATGTCGTGCATTCGCGTTCGTTATCTTATACATCTAATCTAATATATATTATAAAGGCGAAAGTTTGTATGGATGTTTGTTACTCTTTCACGTAAAAACTACTGAACCGATTACAATGAAATTTAGCACACATATAGAGGGTAACTAGTAGTTTTTATCCCGGAAATCCCACGGGAACGGGAACTATGCGGGTTTTCCTTTGCAAACGCGGGCGAAGCCGCGGGCGGAAATCTAGTAATTCTAATAAATCAAAGTTCTATGTGTAATAATTGAGTAATTTCATTTCCAATCGTTCAAAGAAAATAACAATAAAATAAAATAAAACTAATGACCTTAGAAACTATGTTTTTTTTTGTAAACAATTTATTACTCATTATTGTTCGTCCGTCGTAGGTCTGTAAACTGTATTGTACACTGAAGGTAAATGGTACTGTAGGTACTTTAGTTCGGCGTCGTCGTCGGCTTGATATAAAATTACATTCTTGATTTCATTGACACGCGCTATGATTTGCGCGCGGAATTTCTTGTGTTGTGAATTTATTTTTGTATGCTATGCATTTTAATTGATTCAAATTGCAATATTTCTCTAGTATGCATTTGAGACTATATTGTAAATTGTAATAATTGATCGTGGGTATAGTAATTAATTATTCTAATAACGCAATTAGTAATATATGTATTTTCGGTGGGATTCAAAACAAAAAATTGGCCCGTGATTTTTATGAAATTTCACCACATTGCAAATCACATCAATCATAGTTCATACACATGTATGACGAAAGTGATTAGTATTGTGGCTAACATTGACTCATCAGTTCATCACTGAAACCAGTGATAAATCAGTACCTATATCATATTGTGTTTGAATATTTTTAAACAATGATATAAGTATACAATTATTATAAATCGGTAAACTATCAAAGTAATCACAAACTTGCAAACATTGGCAAAATATGCTTTTCCGAATTTTCAGACAGACACACAATTTTATTAGTTTGTTTTAGCAAAGTAGGTACCTATACTCTACTCCGTTTACGCCGCGCGTCGCGTCGTCGAAAACGGTGCGCCCAGAAACAAACATACCTAATTACCTAATTCAGTTACAATCCTTTTTTTGTTCCGTAATTTATTGTTTAAATTTATTCTAATATGATTTTTTTTATTCGTCTGCCAGTTCTACCAGATATAAAAAGATAAAATTGAAATATAATTACTGTATCGACAACTCGCTCTGAATCGCGCAAGCGAAATTTTTTTGTTACATAACACATATACAACTTTTCGACATCTCTCATAAGGGGTTCAACGGCCGGCCAGTCGAGTAGACTTGTTTATCGATGGAGGAATCCTACCTTCTTTCCTCCACAGTGGGTAACCCCGACGTGATTTGAACACGCATTCTCCTGATACTATCTAAAAGCAAAACCGTATGTTACTATGTTTTCGTAAAAATGTTTTTCACCTTCCTGGTTATTTTCAAATAATAAATAATAAAATAATAAATAGTGTTATTGTATCCTGTATACGAATTATTCTTACTTGTTGGTTATGAAATGTTCAAATACCTATTGAAATAATATACTGTTACAAAATATCATTAGTGTTATTACTTTTGAGTGAATAGGCATGGATCAGAATATTATAATATGCTACAAACTACTCAAATACATCTTTTGATAAAAAAACAATGGTGTAATGTAATAAAATAAAACTGCGTTTTATTGTTATCAATTTTGACATTATTTATTTTCCAAAATAGTTTACGCCAACAAATATAACTTTTATTTTTATAAAAATCGTTCATAATAAAGCGTAGCAGGTAGCGTTTTGATTACAGCGGCGGCTCGTCCTCAGGAGCGCTGGTGCAGTGAACTCCCATAAATAATTATAATAAAGTTATACCTGCTCATTATTTAAAATCTATCGTAAAAAACCCAATACTAATATCAATAAAATAAGTTACCTTTATACTTCTATACAAATATTATAAAGAGGAAAGGTTTATTTGTATGTATGTATGTACTATGTATGTATGTATGGTTTTCATGCACTTTCATGCATTTTCATGTACTATGTATGTATGTATGGTTTTCATGCATAAACTACTGGAGCGATTTTGATGAAATTTGGCACAGATAACCTTTAGACCCTGAGAAAGAACATAGGCTACCTTTTATTGCGAAATATGTACCACGGGCGAAGCCGGGGCGGACTGCTAGTTACAAATAAAATACATACATCATTACATACACTTGTTCATTTCATAAATAACGCGCGAAACGGAGCTTACGGAGCGCTCTCGATTGCGCGCGCTCCTATGAAACAACATTCAGTACATTGTCTAAATAAGAAATCCAATAAGAGTGCAAGAGAAATTTCGCCACAGTCCTGCGCGTGCAACAAAAGATTTACTATGGAAAAATAGCCATTTTTGGAGCGCCGCGGCCGCTCGCACGCAACGTTGCCGCATCGCATGACAGCAGCAATTGCGCGCGACGTTGTCACTCCTATATTATAAACAAACACTGTGGATACCTACGCTCGCGAATGCAAATTCGGTGATTTACTAATTTTTGATAATCATTGATTTCGTTTTGAAATAGCCTGTACTTTGTAATTTTTAGTGTTATAGACATTTATAAAATGTGGTGCTCATTTGTTTTTGTAATAAATTATCCCGCTAACGCTATTGTATTTTCGTTGTTTTATTTCAAGTGAACACCCATACAATTTTGTCACGAGCCGCCTCTAGCCTCTGGGTGAAATCAACCAGTCAAATGATTTTTGCTCTAATTGTATTTTGGTAGTAGTTTGTTTAGAGTTTACATTACCATTGTTTAATTTTTATTTTGTACTAGTGGTCCGCCCCGGCTTCGCCCGTGGTACATATTTCGCAATAAAAGGTAGCCTATGTCCTTTCTCGGGTATCAAAATATCTCCATACCAAATTTCATGCAAATTGGTTCAGCAGTTTAGGCGTGATTGAGTAACAGACAGACAGACAGAGTTACTTTCGCATTTATAATATTAGTAAGGATTTGCAGTAAAATCAAAAAGTGAAAAACTTCATTAGGTATACTGTACGACACCTCGCTCTGAATCGCGCAAGTGAATTTTTTTCGCTGCAGAGCACATATACAACTTTCCGACTATCTTCATTGAGGCCGGACGGCCAATCGAGTATGTCGAGAAACTTCACTTATTCGATGGAGGTATTCCATCTTCCTTCCTCCACAGTTGTGTGACCCCGACGTGCATTGAACACGCAGCTTTCTGATACTAGTAGCTAAAATCAAAACCTATATTTTCTGTGATCAAAACCATATTTTTACCTACTACCTATATTTTACTAAAAGTCGAGTGCGTCGAAATCGTAAATATGTTTTTCACCTTCCTGGTTTTTTTTCCATAGTAAATAGTGTTTTAGATTTGTTGTTGTATATTCATACATTATTCAATTATTCTTACTTGTTGGTTATAAAATGTACATATATTGAAATAATTTACTTTTACAAATCATTAGTGATATTAGTTTTGAGTGAAAATGCTTGGATCAGCATAATATTACATATTATATCATATATGCTACTTCAAATATGTACAATGTACATGTTTTGATAAAAAAAAAAAACAATAGTGTAATGTAATAAAATAAAACTGCGTTTTATTGTAATCAATTTTGACATTATTTATTTCTCAAAATTACAATAAAATAGTTTACGCCAACAAATATAACTTTTATTTTTATAACAATCCTACTTCCTACCAATGCGAAAGTTTGTTAGGGTGTTTCACGCAAATACTACTGAACCGATTACAATGAAATTTAGCACACATATAGAACGTAACTTGGACACATTGAATAGGTTTTATCCCGGAAATCCCACGGGAACGGGAACTATGCGGGTTTTTTTTGTAAATGCGGGCGGAACACAGACATATATTAATATATGTCTGTGGGGCGGAAAGCTATTCGTTCATAATATAAACCGTAGCAGGTGGCGTTTTGAAGTTTTGTCTACCCATACAGAAAAATGGAAAACTTGTTTTACATTCACGCCATCTAGAGTTAAATCTTTATCATTTTTGTATACGTCTGTGTGTGTAAACGACCCTGTATGCAATGACAGATGTTATAACGCATATTTTTACCGAATTGGGTGGATTTTAAGGCAATGATATGACATATTTCAATAAAATATAATATTCAGTAACCGCCATGACTATTCCTACGACTTTTAAAGGTTTTCCAATTACGCAAAAACTCAAATAAATTAGAAATGTAGAATTCAGCGCCATCTAGCGGGTCATTGGCTGGGAACAGACCGTAGCATTCACCTTAAGTAGATACTTCAGTTACAAACACATAAATTAGTAGGAAAAAAAATTAGAATTAATAAAAAAAAAAATATATTTTCTAGGATTCGATTCTTATTTAGGTAAGTACCTATAGTCTATACTATTCACACTTATATTATTAATCGTTTATATTTCAGTTCTGAAGGAATAGGCTTTACAAACTCACAGTTGAGTACCACCAAATTAGAGGAGTTTCTGAGATTCTCGAAAAAGTACAAAATCTTTTTTGAAAAGTTTTTCATCGAAAATAATCAAACCAAAAATAAAGCAGCCAGTGCTTCCGGTGTAATTGCCAAAAGATTGACCGATCGATTGAAAGCGGGCTTTAAAGATACGAAATTTTACTGGCAAACCTTATCTAAGGCTATTGTTAATAATATTGAGTCTGAGCGACAGAATAGAGGCAAAGTCTTTAAGGCCATCGAGATACATATATTAATACTTAAGTTTTTGAAGGCCAATAACGAAATCGTTATATGTAATTACAAATCTGGCTTCGAAGACTTCTTAAATACGACATGCAATGCTTATTTCTTACAATCCGACAACAAGAATATGGAAGCGGCCGTTTTGGGAGCATTACTTAGTTTTTATGTGGATTTGCAGAATATAGACGGGTTATTAACCAAAGTGAAGGATCACGGATTAGATTCACTTTACTCAGTTTATGATAAAGTGGTACGGGCATGGCTCGAAAGCGAGGCGGCTAGTCGCTGCCTCGTCGACCTTGTGTTTGAGTTAGCGAAATTCTTCACTGAAGAGGAACTGGATCTTATGTTTAAATCCTTCGAAAAGGTAAGCACTTTTGTGACCGACTTATTTTTAAAAATTTTACTCTAGTTGAGTCCACGTACTTACAAGTGTATATTATGTACTTATAAATATTGTTTGATTGAAAACCATTACGTTACTAATTGTTACAATTATTGATTTTATGAAATACATATATTATGAATGATAACACTCTCTGTCTTACGAATAGTCTTTTGCAAAAGTATTACCTAGCTTTACTCATTTAACTAAGTAACAAAAATGTACAATATTTTTCAGTTACCTTTACCGGTGGTGCAGTGGTGCACGTCGGCGGGCCTGTCCCTGCCGCACTGCAGCGGCGCGGCGGCGAGGTGGCTGCGCGCCGACCTGCTCGAGCGCACGCTCGGCGCGCCCGAAACTCACCCCCTGGGACCAGCAGCTATCAAAATCATTCTGGAATGTCTTGCGCGTGATGGTAAACTTCATAATATTTCATTTAAAAGTAAATGTATGCTCTGCATATTTCTGGACTCTTGGCCAGTGGTGACTATAGATAGGTATATAACAGCGGATACGTGAAGCATTCTGCCTGGAAATTGTAGTACGATTAGAACCATATCGAACGTGTGATACGTTTATACGTCTATTATGTTTCAGAAACGCTGCTAACTGCGAGTGCTATTGACACGTTATTATCGCCAAATGTGACTCTGGTGACCGATTGCCCCGCCCTCGCATTGTCTCTACTTCTCCATACTTTCGAACTTCATCTGACAGTTCAGGTGAGACGTCTATATTGTCGTGGTCTAGACTCTAGTCTATCAAATGTATTGATGTGAAACTTCTTTATCGGGGTTGGAAAAAATTTAGTGTAACATTTTTTCGTTACGCGTGACATTTTTCCGTTACGCGCCATTTTTTTCTTATCCCTATCACGCGTGATTCGACATATTTCTGTAAAGTAAATTATTTTTTGAAAAATAAGGTCATAAAGAATTTTCACTTCTTACGTGTGTACACTAGTACACGCACACATTTTTTGAAGTGAAACTTCTTTAACGGGGTTGGAAAAAAATTTAGTGTAACATTTTCTCGTTACGCGTGACATTTTTCCGTTACGCGCCATCTTTTTCTTATCCCTACCACGCGTGATTCGACGTGTTTCTGTAAAGTTGCATATAGTAAATTATTTTTTGAAAAATAAGGTCATCCAGAAGTTTCACTTCTTACGTGTGCACACTAGTACACGCACACATTTTTTTGTTTTTCTACTTTCAATAAATCTTAGAGTAAAATGACATTTATAGAACGTTTATAATATAATATAATATTATTGTTAGATGTATATTTTTGTCGATCAATAGCAGTGTCAACTGTCATTATAGTTGTAAGAAACTTATTCCTATTGGAACATGTTTAGCGGTCGAATCCTTGTCGAATCCAATAAAATGCCTTCCTTCGAATCGTGGCGCATTCCTACGGATCGAATCGTCCCACGTTGTTTATTCAACTAACGTCCAAACCAAATGTTAAGGCTTTGTTCGGTCTATTAAGTAGACGGTTTATGTAAAGTTTGTACAAAATCGGTAGTGCGGTACTTCATTCAGCACATTTTGTGTAACAAATGAATTTGATAGAACTCGATAAATAGCGGACCATTTTGCAAATGCCACATGCTGTCAACAGTCAAACTGAACCTTCTATCAGACGAGGATTTTTGAATTTGACAAAATTGAAACTTTTTTCAGTGTTGATAGTAAAAGTATGTAGTCATGTCATTCATGCGGTCATTTCATTTTGGCCTGGCTTCGAATTCGAATTATTGCTTTCTGTTGTGTTCTAACGTACTATGTAGCCGTCGGTGTTTCATGTCGTGTAGCGAAGCGCGTACCGGGCTGCTAGTTATTTATATAAGTACCTACATAAATATGTATAATTTTTTATTTATTATTTTTCTATTAAGAATACTTGGGGCGTGGCGTGCCGCGTGATACAATAGAAACCCGAAGCCAAAAACATAGTTTTTAGAATTTTTATCTGTTTGTATATCTGTAGGTATGTTTGTACCTATGTATGGCCGGGCTAAACTCAAAAAGATACTGCATGGATTTACTTTAAATTTGGTACCTACAGAGATAGCTTGAGACCTGAGGAAGGACATAGAATAGGATTTTATCCCGAAAATCCCACGGGAACGGGAACTATGCGGGTTTTAGCAAGTGATACATATTTTCGTTCTGTAGGAACTAATATTAATTTCATAAATGTAAACAAACTTTGATACTTATGAATTTAAATGAACGATGCAAAGGTGGGGGACAACGATGAGAGCGCGCGACGCCTGCAGCAGTGCGCGGAGGCGTGCGCGGCGCGCGCGCGGTTGCCGCACCGCGCCGCCGGCCAGTTCGCGCGCGGCGCCGCTGCCGCGCTGCAGCGCCGGCTCGCACTTCTGTGAGTGACCAATTTCTTTGGTGGCTTTTGTCTGCAATTGCTTTTGTGCAGTGTCGGTTCACACCATTAATTTCACATCTAAAATTTAATAATTTTCCGATCTATTATTTTGATTGATTATCTGAGCGCATTTGTCATTTCAGCGAATATCCTTATGATGAGATTTTCGTGAATCATTTGGCGGAATTGAGTTTCTATATAACGGATTATTTCAACCGAACCACAGAAAACGATACGATAGGAGAGATCCACGAAATACTTTTTGAAAATCCAACAGATTATAAATGTTCAACTACGGTGCGAACCTTCGCCCTCGTCAAAGACTGCATCTTAGGGCTTTTGAACTGTCCCACGGAAGCGGAGGACGAGTCTCTCGGCTTCCGTCGCGAAGGAATAATGCCAATTCTGGACGGGAACGAGGAAATATACCTGAGGAAGAAGGATATCGAAATATTTATCCGGAATGTAATTTTCCGCGGGCTGTATTTGCTGAAGGCAGCGAGCAACATAGACAAAGCGAAAGATTTCGCGCAGGGCGCGTGGTCGCCGGCGGTGCAGCGGCTCGTGCGCACCTGCGTGGACTTCGCGCGCGACTACGCCGTGCTGCGCTCGCTGCACGAGGTGCACCCCAACAGCTCGGCCTACTTCATCTACACCAAGCCGCTGGTGAGAATCGCATTCTTGATCCCTTGCATGTATTCCTTGCGAAAAAAATAAAATTCGTTTCGTTGTAACGAAACTTACACGGTTAATGTTATTTGTTTCAGATGCCGTTAGATGATATTCTTGAAAAGGGAGAACACTGGGCGGGTCATCTTTTATATAAAATAGAAAACGAAGGTTGTAAAGATTTTTTCGTATCGGTAGTTAAATTATTGACCGACCTTTCGAATAAGTACGGCTACTACTACGCATACGCCCGCTCCAAAAGATTGTACAAAGTCGCCAAAAGAGCACGAACAAATTTTCTAAACAAGGAGTATATACAGAGAACGTTTTACTACAAGGATGAATCGGAGTTAAAGGAAATGATTCAATCGAATGGATATTTTCACAGAATTCAGGTAAATTACAAAAATGAATTCGTAATTTCGGACTTCGTACCTACCGTATTATGCGCTGCGATCATACGCAACATATCATACGTCAACAGTAGGAATGCGACCTACGAATCGTCATACAGTATAAATGAGAATCTTAAAACGCGAGGCATATCGCGTGTATATTACAACCACTTACGACATATCGACATAGCGACACAGATTAAATAAAATGATGCACAAAGACGCGTTCCAGATGTGCGCGACCGACACGGCATCGGACACGAGAAACGCGCAGGCCGCGCGCGTGGTGGCGGCGCGCACCGCCGCGATGCGCCTGTGGCGCCGCCAGCCCGACGCCGACCTGCCCAACGTCGACCTGTTCGACATTTACCAGCCCGACGACCCTCGCCATCCCGACGGCCACAGCGCGCTGCCCGACGGGTACGAGTGCCGAAAATTGCGTGGGGTGTCCCTTTAGAAACATAAAACCGAAAGAATATTATTAAAATTTAAAATTTATTAATATAGCAGAACACGTGGCTTCGAATCTCATTTCTCTTGATCGAATTTTTTCTATTCTTTAAAAATTTATAATTATTATCTGGTACCTACCTAGTTGTCGTGGCCATATCGTAGATTTGCTCACTTCATGAAATACTCGATAATTTCATGAAATGATCGCATTTCATGACGTGGGCAACTTCTTGGGCAACTTGGTTTGACTAGTAACTAGTTCATTCGTATCTAATAAATAATAATTCGTCACTCTATTACTTGAAAAGCCTGATCGGGTGAACTCCTGACGGGTGTATCTGAGGGAGAAAGGTATAGACATCAATTAAGTTTTCACTTCTGCCGTGGCCCGTGGCCCGTAGGGTAATAACCACTACCTCTATCGCTTTGTACATTTGTCTATTATGACCGTCAGGCGAGCTTCGGACATGGAGTGGGAAGCGATATTGAGCCACAGCTCCCGGCTGTGGTACGTGTACTACAAAGACCGCAGCGACTCCATGAGATGGTTGAGGTCCGCGACGCAGCTGGCGGTGCAGCAGGCGCTGGCCGCGCTGGCGCGAGAGCCGGGGCGCATCACCGCTAAGGTGCGCCTCCCGACCTAGATCGTTCTTTCTGACCGGATAACTGTTAAGCGCATCACACACGGTGAAGATAATGTAAAATATATATTATCTTAAAGCATATTTCCGATTATCTCGCCATACAAATCCTATGAGCCATAACACACGACGAAGATAATATATATTTTACCTTCAATATCTTAAGATACCAAGCGATAAGCCATCTATAGGCCGGGAGATACTGACACATAATTTCGGGTCATTTGTAACAGGATGGCGGTTCTACAGGGGTCTTAGTACGCAATGACAAAAAGAATTAAGTCTTACAATCGTCCGCCCCATGTTTGCAATCTGCGATATTTTTTTCTTGGTAGAATTGTATACAAACAAACAGAATATAATGATCCCATACTGTAAAAAAATTATTTTACGTATTGTACAGTCGTATTTTTGAGAGAGAGGGAGCTGCAGTGCTATTGTTTACATCGAGCTGCTGACAAATTGTGATTTTAAAAATAATAAAGTGATTTAATTGGACAACGAAGTGTTAAAAACGACAATAAATGGACTAATATACAACATATATTGTGGAAGACCAAATACTGTAAGTTGTTTATCGCAAAAACAACGCAAAGTCAACTTGAGTGCAACTTCGAATTTTACCGTGTCAACCCAGCGAATCTCTTGAATACTCTTACTGGTGACAAAAATAAATAGTGGCAATAAGTGTACAATCCACAGATCACAGAAACAAGGGTACAATCCAATGGATCAAATCTAGCTAATCCTAAAAAATAAACGGAAAAAATAACCTAATTGTCGCAATGATTAAGCAAATTAAGTACTGTAGGGCGATAGACCCAGTGGTGGGCGTGGCTAGTGTTGGAGGGATTTGTTATAAAATCAAACTAAAATTACACTAATTAATTTATTACTAAAATCACTGCTATTACACTTTTACTTGCTAATGTTAACTGTTAATGCTATTGTTAATAATTGTTATATTATATGTTAATTATTCTGTTAAATTTTTATGTTATGTTATAATAATATGTTTAATGTTACGCGTCGCGACGGTAATATGTTATTTGGTGGACTGATTGAATTTATGCTAAACGCCGCCCGCGATACCTAGTATTGCTGACTAGGCTGTTCGGTGGTCATTGCACCGAACATGCTCCCGGGCGACAAAGATGACTATGAGATGAAAATGTTACAAAGATTTAAATGATTCAACTATAAGACGTATGAAATATGTTAAAATGTACTAATTAAAATGTTTAAGATTGATGTTTGCTTAATCTAAAAGTAAAATAGTTAGACTTTAAAATAGGATAAACTTAAAATTATTATGTTAAACTTTTAACATCTAAAATTTTATAAATTGTTTAATCTAAAGTAAAGTGTAAAATATGAAAACTTAAAATCCTAACTGTATGTTAGTTAAATATAAAAGTAAAATGTTAAATTCTTAGTCTCTAAGCACACACACTAACACTATCACTAACACTATCACTAACAGTATATTCACAAAATAGTCTCACATTATTCTAGACTTCACAGTAGGTAAGCAACTCATAAATGTCTTTGTAATATGATTCGCCGTCAATAAAAGGTAGAGTTAATTCTTGGGAGAGCTGACTAGTTATTATTTGCAGTTCTAATTTTAACTGTTCTAGGGCCATTAGGTGTAAGTTAATCCATCAGTCCTGGAATCACAGACACAATAGATAATCTATTGTGTCGCGCCCCGATCGGGGCGCTCGGTGGTCAATGGGTTAAACTTCCCATGGTATAAGTCGGTCAAAGTATTAAGAAGCGTATCTTGTATTCGCCTCAATTTGTTTAACATTTGTATGGTGGATATAGTAGTTATAGTGAAATCCTCAAATGATATAATCGATATTAATTGTTTATTCATTGATGTTGCTGCTTTATCTAAGCTCATGAAATGTCGGTTTATTGTTTTATGTTGCTTGGCTATAAGGTCTTCGGTCCGTTGCAAAAGATTATATCGTGCTTCAATTACAGATGTTTGATTTTTTAATAATTCATGTACATGTCTATTGTCTGTCTGTATTAATTCTATGTCCATTCTATATTGTTCCGCGAATCGCTCGTCCAATACGCCGAACAGATTTTTTGCAACATAACCCACACCATTGATAAGGCCGCGCCGCTGTCTCGCGTGCCTGTCGCGTGCGCCTGGCTCACGTGCCTGATTCAGCAAGACGTCGCGTCGTTGTAATATAATAACTCCACCTGTTCATGATGTAATTGTGTTAGGATCATAATATGACATTGTGCATTATTGTCCATACTATCACATGATTTTTGCAAATATTTTATAAACTTTTCGGATGCTTCTACTCCTTCCCAGTAGGGTGACATGTTGTAATACGCTACCATGGTCCATTCATCTTGAATTATTTGCGTATCAGCCACAGAATCGAAATATAGTGACTGATTATTTTTAAATGCTGATGTTGTATAATTTGCACTTGCCGTAGTTAAGATATTTAAAAATAATAAAAATGAAATTGCTAGGGATAAGAAACTTTGTGAGCCTTTCCGTGAGCTGTTTTTAATTTGTTGATGTTGATCTTTGTCTTCCGTTATTTGTTTTTCCGAGCTTACCGGTAAAAGTGATATTTTATTGCAGGGTCTTTTTACTAGCCCATTTTTTGTTTTTAGCGTTACTACTCTGACTAACCCATCGCCACCTGGATGTAACTCGACCACTCTTCCCATAGCCCATTTTCCTGCTGGTAAATTATCGTCATGAATTATCACTATATCATCAATTTTTATGTTATTTTGTTGTTTTTGCCATTTTGCTCTTGCTGATAATTGAATGAGGTATTCTGACTTCCATCTTTTCCAGATGTCATTAGAAAGTTTTGTTACCAGTTGCCATCTCGTTCTAGCGTCTTCTGATGTTTCTATGACTGTAGTACCAGCTCGCCCATGAAGAAAGTGTGCTGGCGTAAGGCAATCTATGTCTTCCACACTCTCAGTTAGCGCGCAAAGCGGACGAGAATTTAAACACGATTCTATACGAGCTAGAAGCGTGCTGTACTCCTCAAATGTTAATTTTTGTTCCCCGATAACTCTCTTCAAATGATGTTTGACACTACGTACTGCTCTTTCCCACAAACCTCCTGCTGTAGGCCAGGCTGGTGCGTTAAAATGCCACTCAATTTTCATATCGGTTATTTCTCTGTAGAAACTGTTGTTGAATATAGATTGCAGCTGTTCGTATTCCTCTGACATGATGCGGTTAGCTTTTACGAAATTTGTACCGTTGTCGCTGTAAATATGTTTAGGTGTTCCTCTTCTAGCAGCCATTCGGCGTAGGGCTGATAAAAATGCTGAGCTCCGACACGATTTCTAAATGTATGGCTTTTGTTACCATGCATACAAATACTACTATATAGCCCTTTGTTGTCCGTACAGATCTTCCTTGGCTGGCCTTCACTTCCACCAATCCTGTATAATCTACCCCTGTATGGTAGAATGGAGGGGCGGGGTTACAGCGTGAATCTGGTAGATCTCCCATAAGTTGGTTTTTTAACTCCGGATTCTGCTTACGACACGTTACACAGCTTCTTATTTGTTTCTTCGTTGTTTTGTATCCACCCAAAATCCAATATTTTCTTCTTAATGTATATAATGTTAATTTAGCGCCTCCATGGAATGTAAGACGATGAGCTTGATCAATTAATAAATATGTTAATCTATGATTATGCGGGATGATTATTGGATGTTTAGTGTCGTAAGGTATGATGCTATTCCTTAACCTTCCCCCGACACGTAAAATATAATTGTCCTTATCTAAAAATGGATTTAAACTTAATAACTTGCTAGTTGAACTTACATGATTATTTATCTGTAAATTATGTAGGTCATTATAAAATTCAGTCTGTTGTACGTGACGTATTATTCGTAATTTTGCTGCATTGCATTCTTGCAATGTAATATGTTTACATATACGTCGATGCTTGCTTTTCGGTGTCAATGCTCTCTGTATCCATGCTAATATTCTTGTTATTTTATTAATTGAATTATATTTTTCTAATAACTTGTCAATTATGCTTTCTTGAATTGTTGTTATAGGTACCGATATGTATGTTTTTGTTTCATGGTTGGTTTCGTAATTTTTACTAACTATATTTTCCAGATAATTATGTTGTGATAGCCACGATGGACCCTTCCACCATAGAGATTTATCCCTTAATTGTGAAACTGTTAGGCCTCTACTAGCCGCATCAGCTGGGTTTTCTGCGCTTTTCACATAACGCCAGCAGTCAGGCAACATTACTTCTTTAATTTTCTTTACACGATTCGATACAAACGTATTCCAACGAGCTTCATCTCCATATATCCATCCTAAAACAACCATAGAATCACACCATCCATACATCTTAATATTGTTTTCATTATAGCATGAAATAACTTTTAACATTAGCTTTGAAAGTAGCTGAGCTCCACATAATTCGAGTCGCGGTAGTGAGACGGACTTGTTGTGTGGTACAAGTTTAGTTTTCGAAGCGATTAAAACAGTTGTATAATTATTTGTTCCCTTTTGAATCCTTCCATAAATTGTTGCTGCGTAAGCCTTTATTGATGCGTCACAGAAACCATGCAATTCGATGAGTCCACCCTTCGAACAGCCTATCCAACGTGGTATATTAATACTGTTGATGTTTTCAATATCCGCTTTTAACTTTGACCATTCACGTTGTATATAAGTTGGTATGACGTCATCCCAATTGAGCTTTTCTTGCCATACGGATTGAAATAATAATTTTAATTTCGTCACTACTGGGGATAACCAGCCTAATGGGTCAAAAATTTTTGAAATTTCAGCCAGGAGTATTCTTTTCGTGATTTTATTTGTGTTATTGAATTTAATGTTGCAATTGAATGTAAACATGTCTTCTGACGAGTCCCATTGTAATCCTAACGTTTTAGTGAACCCTTCAGCTTTGAAACTAAAAATGTTTGTGTCAGCATTTTGTTCGTTATTCAGGCTACTTAATAATTCAGATTCATTTGATGACCATTTCCTTAACGTAAATCCACCTGATTTCAACAATTGATTTAATTGGTAAATTTGTTTTTGACCCTCTTCAATAGTATGTGACCCATGGAGCAGGTCATCCATGTAAAATGACTCAATAACTATATCTGTTACTTCGGGAAATGATACCTTTTCATCCGTTGCTAACCTCCTTAACGTCATCATAGCCAAGAAAGGTGCTGATTTTGTGCCATATGTGACTGTTGTTAGTTGATGTTCTTGTAAACTTTGCTCCGATGAATCTCTCCATATAATTTTTTGAAACCGTTGATCCTCTTCGTGAATTCTGATTTGCCGGTACATTTTTTCGATGTCAGCAGTGTATGCGTACCGAAATTGACGCCATTTTAATATTAGTTTTTGTAGATCTTGTTGTAAATTGGGCCCCTTACACATAATATCATTTAAGCTTTTCCCTGTTGTTGTTTTCGCTGAAGCGTTGAAAACCACCCGAAGTTTGGTTGTGGTGGATTCTTGTCGTAAAACTGAGTGATGTGGTAAAAATATTTCACTTGGTAAATTACTTGCTGATCGACGCATATGATTTAATTGTTGATATTCATGAATAAAATCTCTGTATTGTTGTGCTAGCTCTGGTTGTTTGATGAACTTCTTCTCTAAATTTTTGAATTGTGCTATTGCTAATTCCTTTGTTGACCCCAATTTTTGTTCATACTGTTCAATAAATGGAATTCTTACTTCATATCTTCCGTCTGCTAATCTTCTCGTTGTTTTGTTGTAAAAATCTATACATTTCTGATCCTCTGTTGATAATTCTTCTGTTTCCGTGATTTCCTCCATTTCCCAAAATTGTTTAATGTTGTCCATGTTTGTTAATACAATGTTACATTGAAAAGTATGCACATTACCACATAAAATCCACCCTAAATGTGTTTGTTGAGCGAGTGGTTGTGTTGTGCAGTCTCCTCTAATCATCCCTTCTAAAACAATTGTTGAGTAAATATCTGCTCCAAGCAATAAGTCCACTGGTCTACTTATATTAAAGTCCGGATCTGCTAAATTTATTTTCCTTATGTAATTCCATGTTGGTTTTTCAAATGTTAAACTTGGTAAATTTTTGATTAAATTATTCATGATATATGCTTCTGTGTTGAATTCAAAATTGTTGTATATCGACGCGCATTTAATGTTAATTTTTCCCTTGCAATTGTTTCTGTTTTGTCCAACCCCGAATATAACCCCATGACATGCTTCCCGTTTCAACCCCAATTGTTGTGCACCATTTTCTGTTATAAGTGATATTTGTGACCCTTGATCTATGAGTGCTCGCATTGTTATATATGTACCATCGCTGCTCCGTACTCTTAACATTGCTGTTGAAAGTAAAATTTCTGACACATCATTTTGCGACACGTGTGACATGCCAGCCCCGTTTTTATTCGAAGAATTATTGTTTATTGTTTTGGACATTACTGGCCGTTCTGAGGTCGACGATCGCTGACTTATTGCGTCATGCAAAATCGTATTATGCGCTCGGTTGCATACCCGACACCGATGAAGTGATGAGCAAGGCTTTCCATTATGAGAAAATAGACAATTTATACAAATGTTGAATCTATTCAATGTTTTAAATTTAATTTCATTCGGTTGGTCTAAAAATGTCCTGCATTTGTATAATCCATATTCTAAATTACAGAGAGGGCAAGTTATGTTAATCTTAGATGATAAGTGATATGTTTTCATAATAGGCTTTGGAGAGTGGCGATTTCCAGAGTAGTTTTGCTGGTTGACTGGGTAATTGTTATTTCTCACATAATTTGGTAGACGATTGACTTCTTGAGAATATGTTGGATAGAAATTAGGCTTTATGTAGGAAGGTTTTTGATTGACAGGTTCTGGTTTTCTTCTTGATTGTTCTAACATGGTAAATTTACTCTCTAAATAATCCAAAAAATCTTGTAGGACCGGTAGCTCTCTCGGTTGTTTTAATGATTCCACATAATCGGAATGAAATTCGTTGTCTAATTTGAGCGCTAAAATATGTACTATAATGGGGTCCCAAGAGCTTATGTCGACGTCAAGGTTTTTAATTGCATTTAAGCTCTCCTTTGTGGCATCATACATTTTCTTTAGTTGTACTAGCGATTGAATTTGCATGTTTGGCAGGCCTAAAATCATATTCATATGTGATACAAATATTAGTTTTTTGTTTTCATATCTATGATTCAAAATGTCCCAACATGTTATATAATTCTCCGAACTTATTTGCAAATGCTGAATCAGGCGTTCAGCATCGCCCTTAATTTTGCTTTTTAAATACTGCATTTTCTGTGCATTGGATAAGGTGGGGTTGAGGTGTACTATTTCATTGAATAAATTTTTAAAGGAAACCCATTGCTGATAGTTGCCCGTGAATATTGGTATATCAACTTGTGGTGTAATATGTTCTCTATGGGATACAGACCAAAGCTTGGTGTTGATGGCTTCTTTGAGATGGTCAAAAATACCTTCGTGATGAGTGAAGGCATTTTCATACTCCTGGTCTTGCCCATCTAAAATACTATCAATCTCCCAGTGCAGTGTGTCTATTACGCCCCATCGCGAGTTTAATTGCTGTAGTACATCCTCAAATTTCCATTTAGTGCTAATGTTTTCTAAATCAATGCTGTTCACTGTTCTCATTAAAGCTTTAAAATTAATAGCCTGCCTATGCAACATCTCTTTCAATTTACTTGACCCTATTGAAATGGGTGCGGGTGAAATTTCACCTTGTTCAGCCTGTATATTTGTTTTGTAAATGCCCTCCATGATGTTGTTAGTTAAAAAAAATAATGGAACGAACTCACTTGTTCTGGAACTGTCAACACCTTTACAACTTACACCCACTTAATTGTTCACTCACTGTTACTCACAACACTAGCGCGTCAGCCCGGCGGCGCTGACTCTCAACGAGATACGAGAGGCGTAAATTCCTGAATCCCGTGATCCCGCTACGGTAGCTCGAACGACCAAAATGTAGGGCGATAGACCCAGTGGTGGGCGTGGCTAGTGTTGGAGGGATTTGTTATAAAATCAAACTAAAATTACACTAATTAATTTATTACTAAAATCACTGCTATTACACTTTTACTTGCTAATGTTAACTGTTAATGCTATTGTTAATAATTGTTATATTATATGTTAATTATTCTGTTAAATTTTTATGTTATGTTATAATATGTTTAATGTTACGCGTCGCGACGGTAATATGTTATTTGGTGGACTGATTGAATTTATGCTAAACGCCGCCCGCGATACCTAGTATTGCTGACTAGGCTGTTCGGTGGTCATTGCACCGAACAAGTACGTCAAATAGTAACAGCGCCATCTAGTACAAACATCTTGAACTGGCGCCACCAGCGAGTTTAACGCTTAATCGAACGAACGATCATTAGTTAGTTACAGTTTGAGAAATAGACACAAGAGGTCGCTACTGATATCATTTCTACAATCGTCACTTATTGTTAGTATAAGAAAAATGGAAGAAGTTATGAATATGTTACGGAAAATTCAAAGCGAACTCGATGAGCAAAAAACCACTATTTTGAAAAGCGGGGAAAAGGTAACCGAACAAGTGACCCAAAACGTAAATGGTTTACTAGAAGAAAAGTTTGCAATATTAGAAGGAAAATATGAAAACCTCAAGGAAAAGTTAGAAAATCAAGAAAAAAGGTTATACTTCTTAGAAAAACAAGCGAGACAAAGAAATATTGTTTTCTTTGGAATAGAAGAAACTGAAACTTCATATTTAAATCTGGAGAGTAACTTGATCAAATTTATAAATAAGTACTTTTCTCTTGAATTGGACAACAGAGATATTCAAGAGGCCAGAAGAATTGGAAAAAAAGGAGATAAACCTAGACCAATAACCGTCACCTTTTCAACGCTCAGCATGAAAGTGTGTATCCTTAAACAGAAAAAAGCATTTAAAGAATCTGGCTACTATATTCAAGAAGACTACCCGCTAAACATTTTAGAAAAAAGAAAAGAACTGCAAGAACAGGTCCGGATTGAAAATGGAAAGGGAAACCTTGCAATAATAAAATATGACAAACTAGTTATACTGGAAAAGAAGAAAGAGTCAACGAGTAACAATAAAAGAATGCTTTCAACTTCTCCAGAAAACAAACAGATTTCTAACAACGAAAAGAAACCACAGGCCAGTAAGAAGAATAAAACCCACACATCATTAAGAAGAACTTCTAGTTTGTCTGAGGGAGTCTTGAAACCCGGAATTCTGAACTTCTTGACCACGAAAGATAATAAGAATAAAAATACATAGCAACGAGCGTCCCCCTCTGCTGCAGATTATACAAGTAAATTAGAATTAATACAAAACAACAAACATCTTCCAAGCCGGCTGGTCACCGTGGAAGATCATGACCAAAACCCTCCAAAGGATTCAATAGAACCTATAAACGTTTTAGAACCAAAACCTAAATCAAAAAACAAATTTTATGTCATGACATATTATAACGTTAAAACTCTATCTTAACAGCCTTGGAGGAGGCCTTCACCTGCAGAGGGGTTCTAGCAGATGAACAAACTTAGATACACAGTAGATTGTAAAATTTACTTTCATTCATATTTTGCTTTAAGATACTTTTTATTTTTAAGTTACATTTATTTTTGTTAATGTTTATCACTGTCTAGAAATAAAAGGCTTTTTATTTTTTATTTATTTATACAGTCGTATTTTTGAAGCGTGACGAATA
This sequence comes from Colias eurytheme, assembly GCF_061535395.1. Lineage (NCBI taxonomy): Eukaryota > Metazoa > Arthropoda > Insecta > Lepidoptera > Pieridae > Colias > Colias eurytheme. The sequence goes on from NC_142983.1 coordinate 11,982,263, forward strand.
AATTAGTAAGTTAAGTATGGCAGCACTTTTTCTTTTTTTACCGCCTACATCTTTTTTATGGGCTATCGGTAAATTCTAAATATTTGTGTTACAAATCGTTTGACTTTCGCTATTTATCCGACGAGTTCAACTAACGCCCACGCGACTAGTCCGCAGGTATCAGCGTTCTGACCATCATTTTTCTTTTTGTCATTGCCTACTAAGACCCCTGTAGAACCGCCATCCTGTTACAAATGACCCGAAATTTTGTGTCAGTATCTCCCGGCCTATAAGATGTTATATAATATACTAAATACATACATTATTTATGACATTTTAGTAATGGTTCGGTCACACTACCAACGACTACGACGACAACAAAACAATCTATAAAAAACCTCTAATACATTTTTTTCTAGGAGCCACCGTTTCTACGAAAAATCTATGTTTTCATTTATTATTCGCAAAAAAAAAATTCCAATCATCAGAACGACAGGAAATTTTAATATTTTATTTTTAAGTGTGTTTTTCACAATTTTGTTAAATTGCGACTGGATGAAAATTTTGTTTGTGGTCGTCTTCGTCGTTGGTAGGGTGAACAAATCCTTAGCGAAATATCGACAATTGACAATTAGTATCGCTAGCGTATCTTAATCGTGTGTGATACCTTATGATACTGTAATATTTTATATTAGAGAATCTTAACATAAAATATTATAGTATCTTCACCGTGTGTGATGCGCTTTATGCTGACATACGATTATCATTTTGTTACAGGTCGCAACTTTGGCTTTACCGACTTTTCGAATTGTGAAGGCTATTTATTATCAATCTAAAAGAGAGGGAGACGCGAATATAGGTTCCAGGCTGCGAAACTTGTATAAACTTGTCGGCGAAGTTTACCTTAACATTTTACGTGAGTGTAAAAAATAACTACGTTAAAAACAACCGACTTCAAAAACGGAAAAGTAAAAAATAAAAAAGATTTGATATTATTAATTACTACATATTATTTAGATGTGCTATTTACTAAAAAGGTTTGATGTCGGTGCACGGGCTTAATACTAAGTGCTTAGTGCTTGGCACCGACTTCAAACCTATTTAATAAATAGCACATCTAAATAATATGTAGTAAATTATATTGACTCAACTTTATCGAGTTTGGGCTCGTTTGATTCGTGTTGAAAAATACACTAAAAAGTATTTAATAAAAAAAAACTACGTTAAAAAAACCGACTTCAAAAACAGAAAAGTAAAAAATAAAAAAGATTTGATATTAGGTATTAATTATGTATTACTGAGTTCCTATGGCCACCTTCCGATTTGATAACCTCCTCCTTTTTTTTGAAGTCGGTTAAAAATTAAGTGCTTACTTATTTTTTTAGAGATTTTAACTAGGTATTTATTCTTTTAATTTTCAGGCGTTGGAAATCCCCTCCAATATTATAGATAATAATCGATAGCGAGACGTAACATTTATTTGCAAACGAAACATTATCTTTTTAATGTGGACTCATACCATAATAAACGCATTTTCTTTCTTTCTATTATTAAATAACCGAGATAAGACTTTCATACTGGCTTCATTTTAAACAAACCTAGGTTTTGGAACACAAAATAAGAAAAGAGGAGGAACAGCGGACGAGTTATGCATCTGCGAAGCGTTGATGACGGACGCTCTGCTCAAACTCGCCAAAACACTGGCCATCGAACCCGATCTGTCGCCCCTAAAGAGGTTTACTCATTTAGTAAGTTATCGTGTACATACTCTCTTGTTTTTTATTTTTACGAGTCTTATTTTATACTTTTAGAAATTAAAATTTTGGAACGGATCGTATTAGTGTACCTATTGCACTCAGTGGCAGGCCTATATTGTGGCATACATTCATACATATATTTAAGTTCTACCTACTTGTTTCATTTTCTTTGGATCTTTTTTTTATTTTTTTAACGTATTTCATTTTATTATTCTTTTTGATTAGGCCCCCGAGTAAAAATTGGGGCCGCCACCATCTCCAGACCTTAACCTAAACTACTTTTTTTATTGGCAATATGCCCACTAGCTGAGTGGACCAGCTACGGAAGCGTATGGAAATGGCTGCACAAAGAATTAAAGGGCAGGTCGATGATAGTTCGTATAAAATCCGTTAAAAGGTTATAGAAATAAATAAATATTTTATAAATAAATAAATATTTCGGGACAATTTTCACACACGGCACAATCTGATCGCATACTAAGCTTTCGCTTGTTTTATGGCCGATAAACATACATACATTACATATATAATTTTAAATAAATACTTATATAGATAATTAACACCCAGACACAGAGCAAACATCTATGTTCATCACACAAATATTTGCCCCGGGTGGGGATCGAACCCACGACCTCTGGCTTGGAAAGCAGGGCCACTACCAACCAAGCCAACCGGCCAGTCAAATATAATAAAAAGGCAAACGGTTCGATAGGAGGAGATGCCGGCGGAGCTGCGCGCGGCAGGGCTGGCGGCGCTGGGCGGCGCGCAGCCCGCGCTGCAGCACGTCGCCTACCGCGCGCTCGACATGCTGGCCCCGCGCCTGCTGCGGCAAGACGGTGAGCGAGCCCCGCACGCTCCCCTAATGTATAAACTAATATTGCTTTTTGTGTTACCGTAATTGTTTATTTTATTTAAACCGCAGTTCAATTGAAGAAGGCCGAAACCCTGTTGTTATACTTGGATCTGTTGAGCGCTATGCGTCGGAAGTGGCCGGCGATCGTGAGGTGAATGTATATTTTGTGTCGATATTTTTAATCGTTATGCGGTTTGTTGTTTTAATATGAATGATATAACAAACGATCGTTCCGCAGCGCGGAAGAGTCGCTGCCGGCGCCCGCGGTGAGCGTCGGCTTCCTGCTGACGGCGCTGCTGGCGCTGCGGCTCTGCGCCGCGTCCGGTTGGTGCAAGCAGCGCGACAAGCTCGTGCGCATCATGGGGTGAGCGCATCCACAACTTTCGTCTATGTAATATTAATGCAATTGATGAAAACTCGAAGTGGAAGTATCTTCTCGTACCTCAGTCGCTTCATACTTCGAATATTTAGCGTGAAACATAAAATATAAATATCTTATACCATATTATGACCTTACCTTATACGGTCAGACCGCTCTGCCCCCTCGGTGCAGCTGTTGTAAACGCGTGAGGGGTTCTGGGTTCGATTCCCGGTGGAGACGAAGAAAAAAATGTCTCGGTCTGGGAGGTCACATAATGCCGATCACCTACTTATCACTAGAAAATAGATCAGCGAAACAGATGTATGCATGTGAGAGAATCATAACAGAGTAGTTGTTATGTGGCTATACCTTCCTATTATAATGTACTCTATTGTGTACAACATAATGTCGATATTGAATTGATATGAAATGCATGGGTTTACGGGCCATGCTATGGTTTATATTCCTTGAGTCAGTAGCTCGATGATATAGTCTCGGTACTACCATCGACCGCGCAAGGTGTGCGCACTGAGTCATTATTTAATATTATTTCACATATTATCTACCTAATTATAATTAATTATGGAGAGTTATTTAAATTCTCCGACATGCATAATGCATCTACCCCATACCTCACTAGGGGCCACCGGCGGCACCGCGGCGTGATGGCGGACGTGGTGCGCGCGGCGCTGGCGCGGCTGCCGGCGCGCAACCGCTGCCCGCAGTTACTCGCCACCCGCTCCGTGTACAACAACTTCGAGCAGCCCTTCGCCAAGTTCATAGCCGGTGCGCTGAGCCACGATCCCGCGTTTAATTCATTCATTCGTTCAATTATAAATAAATTAAATTAAAAGTAATACATATATGACGGTGGCACCATCGAAGCTTTAAAAAATAACGAACGGCGAACCGATATAAAAGAAATGAGATCTAAATGTGTGCCAAGTTCTGTAGACAGTCCAGAAATTTATTTACAAAGATGTATTAAGTTCTTAGGTGAACTGAAAACTCAATTGTTTTATTTTCCCTTAGAGAACAACGTTTATTCTAAAATATGACTTTTTTAAATTTAAATTATATAATTATTTTCACAAAGCAAACAACTAATGACCTATTGAACCCCATAATTTGATGAGGCTAGTTTTACATACTGTTTATATTTTGTGAGGTTCTAAAAACTAATAATTCCACCCACGTGTTAGTGTATTAAAAATATATATTATGTATAGTTATTTTAAGCGCAATTCAATTAAAGCTTATATTTAAAAAGGTTTTAACTTAAAATTTCTCTTTTCGTCGATTCTGACCTCTCTCAATGAGCGGTCGCGACGTCTGACGCGTACGATTCGATTCACAGATCCGGATCTGCTGGCGGAGGAGCTGTCGACGATCGTGCTGCGCAGCGCCGTGGACGTGGCGAGCGGGCCCGTGCGCGCCGCGCTGCCCGCGCTGGCGCCCGCCGACCGCAAGCTGCTGCGCCTGCTCGTGCGCTTCGGCTTCGGGCGCACCCTTGCCGAAGCCCAGTTTGAAAGCCTGCCGGACACGTACCCCGCTTACCGAATCAAGGTCCGGCCCTCGAAGCTTCCGTTCGTTGAAAACCATCGAGCGAGAATCTCGCGACGCGACTCACATGCGACTCGATGTTCACAGGTGACGAAAATGAACCACTCGGTGGAGTTCAGGAAGTGGTTGAAGAGAGAGACGGTGGTGGTGGAGCTGAGCGAGCTCCACCCGCTGAAGCCGCCCAAGGTGCGGAGCGTGGGCGCCTGCATGACCGCCGCCGCCGCCCTGCGGACCGCTATCGCTGAACTGGTACTTCTCTTTTCTCAAACTCGGTGATGGACGCGCAAATTGGCCTAATAATAAACTATCCATACTAATATTATAAATGCGAAAGTAACTCTGTCTGTCTGTCTGTCTGTTACTCAATCACGCCTAAACTACTGAACCAATTTGCATGAAATTTGGTATGGAGATATTTTGATACCCGAGAAAGGACATAGGCTACCTTTTATTGCGAAATATGTACCACGGCCGAAGCCGGGGCGGACCACTATATAAAAATAATTTTGATTTTCGTACATGTCAATCATTAGTTGTCAATCCTGTCAAATACGGTTGAATTTGAATACGGTCAAAATATTGTTTGACATTCATGCGTTCAAAAATGTATTTTGTGTAAAATAATTAAAAAGTAAAAAGGGTGAATAAACTATTGTCTGTATTTTTTTAAATCAATTATTGAAAAGTGCAATTAAAGCAGATACATAAAAATTCCTCAAATATTTGTGTTTACGCGTGCTTTCAGAAATTGATAAGGTATTTTCGGTGAGGAAACTAACCAAGAAGGATAGTTCGATTAATTATTAAAAAAAAAATCTCTAAAAATGTAAAAATTCTGACAACTATTTGTCGCGATTTCGTCGACTGCTTCAACAATATTGCGTTGAAATAATATTATGTATAACGTTAAAATTGAAACGGAGGCCCTGGCTCATTCGATTGAACCAAGCTAAATTGCGTTTTGAAGATTACATCCATTTACGCGATGCAATTAGCACAGAGAAGAAGATGCAGAAAATATTGGGCTATTTAGGTGCTTAGGTGCTATTTTACCGGCGACATACACAGGTAGCCCAAGTCATACGCATGAATATGCGCAAGATGCATTGACATATGTTCGTCATTATGGTCGGCCTGGATCTATTCATTACATTTACATGAAATCCAAAATGGATGGAAATTATTCTACTGCTGCGTCCCGGACAATTATCAAGTGATCGGCTCGACATTACCACACGTGTTTTCAAGCAATGAGTTACATTAAAGCAACACATCTTTCGGATTATTCAATGATGGATGTATTCAATCGATCCAGACCGACATTATGTTGTAATCACGAATATGATTGATGGACCGTGTGGCACCATCAACCGCCAATCACCATACATGGTTGACAGCGAGTGTTCCAAAAGGAATCCACGAAAATTTACTGTAGAAACTATCACAGGCAACAAGATGATAGTGGTAGAACTATCATAACTAAAGTGAAAGGAAACGATTTCGTGGTCGACACCAGTTAAAGAATGAAAAGAGTTAATCCGAATGCATCCCAGGCTGCAAAACGTAGTTTAATTCGATAATTTTTCTCTGGCACGTGTATGAAGTAATCAAGTATCTAATTATTGTTTTTTTTTTTATTCTTTTTCCTATACCTATGTGTTATTCATCGAAATAAAATGCTGTTATATATTTTTATTTATTTTGTATCATTGTATTCCATTCATCAAAGCCTAAATTAGTTCCAAGCCCAAAGGTAACACGACATTCATTGACTGGGCGGTACGAAGTTCGCCGGGCCAGCTAGAAAAAATTAAAATTAAAAAAAAATTCAATAAAAATGTAAAAAATTAAAATTATTTGTTGCGATTTCGTCGACTGCGTCAACAATATTGCGTAGCTATAAACAAGTTAAATTGCGTTTTGAAGATTGCATCCATTTACGCCATGCAATTAGCACAGAAGAAGATGCATAAAATGTTGGTCTATTGATTATTTTACCGGCGACATACACAGGTAGCCCAAGTGAATATGTGCAAGATGCAATGACATAATAATATGTTCGTCATTATGGTCGGCCAGATCTATTCATTACATTTATATGTAATCCGAAATGGATGGAAATTATTCAACTGTTGCTTCCCGGACAAATATCAAGTGATCGGCACGTCATCACCACACGTGTTTTCAAGAAAAAAATCCGATCACTGATGAGTTACATTAAAGGAACACATCTTTGGGATTATTCAATGATGGATGTATTCAATCGAATGACGAAAATCTGGCTTGCAGCATGCACACATTTTAATTTGGTTAGTCGAAAGAATAAAATATATGAGTGTGTGGGGATTGCTAATCCTAAAACCGATCCAGACCGACATGACGTTTTTATCACGAATATGATTCATGGACCGTGTGAAACCATCAACCAACAAACACCATGCATGGTTGACAGCGAGTGTACGAAAAGGTATCCACGAAAATTGATGGCAAAGACCATCACAAGCAACGATGGTTACCCACTGTATCAGCGTCGATCGCCTAATGATAATGGTAGAATTATTATCACAACTAAAGTGAAACGAAACGATGGCGTGGTCGATAACAGTTAAAGAATGAAAAGAGTTAATCCATGCTGCACAGCTTATTAAAATTCAATCATTTTTCTCTGAGACGTGTTTGAAGTAATAAATTAAAATACTATTACATATCAATCCATATAAATATTTATTTTGTATCATTGTATTACGTTCATCAAAGCCTAAATTAGTTCAGCTAAAAGGTAACACAACATTCATTGACAGGGCGGTACAAAGTTCGCCGGGACAGCTAGTTATATTATAAGCCAAAATTCGTGACATGAAATATCTTTTTCATATTTCAAAGATGGAACCTACATATTGTATATTGTAACAATAATGTATGTCATAATTCGTGGAAATCCCTTTTCGGATGTAAAAGCATGAAATAACGACATACCGACAGTTACTTTCGCATTTATTATATTAAATCTTTATATATATAAATCTCGTGTCACAATGTTTGTCCTCAATGGACTCCTAAACCACTTAACCGATTATAATAAAATTCACACACCATGTGCAGTTCGATCCAACTTGAGAGATAGGATAGGTTTTATCCCGGAAATCCCACGGGAAAGGGAACTATGCGGGGTTTTCTCTGAAAACGCGGGCGAAGCCGCGGGCGGAAAGCTAGTTTTTTATATAAATCAGTTTCTTATATTAAGAGTCGGCTAAATGAGGAGAGAATTTAGCTATTTATTTTAGGGTGTTAAGAAATATCAGTTTCCTTTTTTAGATGGAATTTGTAATTAAAATCGTAACAGAAGAATTTAGTATAACTTGAGCAATGTCGTTCGGCAGCCCGTCTGCGAGCGACACAGCCGCTGGCTGTCGAAGGCGCTGGAAGACTGGTTGCCCACGTTCGAGTAGCGCGGCGACGGGCGCCTGACCGCAGTGTGCATCGACCGCTCCCACTGCAGTTTGCGCAGCCGCATGCCTCACATTGATATTATAATTCTTTCTTCGATAAAATTGTTCATAAAAAGTGTAATATTGTTATGTATGGCATATCGTGCATTTATTTTATAATAAAATAAAAACAAACGAATTGTGTTGTTTATTTTCAATTACATAGCATTAAGGTGAATGTTCCGCCCGTCCCTCCATACATTTTTGATCACGTATACAGGGTGTCCCAGAAGTCGACGTCAAGCCGAAATTTTCTGACAGGTAATGCCACACAACTTATCAGAAAAATTAAAAGAAAAATTAAGTCATGTATTTTTGAAGTTATGGAATTTTTTTTTATTTGCAGAAAATGTACACCATGTGACAGTTTTTTTCATTCCTGTTGTTACAAATATTTACTTTTTGACAATTTTTTTTCTCTTACGTCATCCCGAATAGTGCTTTATGTAACCTGTGATCCTAAACCCTATGCCGATCACTCCAACTTGTAGGAAAATGTCATTTTATACTGTACCAAGTTTTCAAAATTAATTTTTCGCACTACTTCGACTGATCGTCCTGAAAAAAAAATGTACTACTTCAGTTTGGCAAGTAGCTTTAAAAGTTAGCGCATTTAATAAGGATTCTAACGTGGTATAACACTTATCTTAGATCGGCCTTAAAAATTTTTTTGTTAAACAAAGTCTGTTTTTAACAATTTCTTTGAAATTACAAAAAACGATTCTAGTGTACCTAAAGCGTTCCTAATGACCACAGCGTGGTTTAAATAAGATGGAGAGAGACATTCCATAAAGTGTGAGCGAGACAGATAGTGACGCTTATGACATACGGACGCAAATAAGTGAACTAGAGTAAAATAAAGACAGTCAGTTTCTTTTTAATGATTAAATTTATTACTTTTTTTTACAAAATATGTTCAAATTTCCGTTCTTCAGCTGCTCGACATCTCCTTAAAAAAGATCGTGAAATCAGGCGGGCAAATCTTCCATTATTTACAAATTCTACTTCCTGCTTCCGCTATTCTCTGTTTAAGCTCTTCTACATTTTCAATCGACTTGAAATAGACTTTTTCCTTTACTGCTCCTCAGTAAAAAAAATCTAGAGGATTTAAATCGGGTGAGTGGGCGGCCCACGAGATTGTACCAGCCATCTGTCTGGATATTCCTCGTTAAGGTGTTCTCCAACTAAGCGGCTGTAATGCTTCTCATTTACTTATTTGCGTCTGTATGTCATAAGCGGCACTATCTGTCTCGCTCACACTTTATGGAATGTCTCTCTCCATCTTATTTAAACCACGCTGTGGTCATTAGGAACGCTTTTGGTACACTAGAATCGTTTTTTGTAATTTCAAAATTGTTAAAAACAGACTTTGTTTAACAAAAAAATTTTTTATGGCCGATCTAAGGGTTCATACGCACTATGCGGGTAGCCGCATTGCGGGTAGCCGTCCGGCTGACCGCAAGCACAATTATGTACGTAATATTCATTTCTATGCGCACTGCGATGCGGCTACCCGCAGACCGCTCCGGTTGCTCGGAGAGCTGCGGCTCGAGTGACGGCCAGCCGGACGGTTGCTATACGCACTGTGCGGTTCAGTCTGCGGCTGCCCGCCATTGAGTGAGTGTGTGCACGTGGTACATCTGATAAAATGGAATTCGAAAATAAGGATGCACCCAGTACTTCTTTCTTTGCTTTTCTTCTTTACGTAACGTGTGTAAATAGCTGCAACTTCTTCCACTTCCATCTTTGAAATGGATCGACATGACCGCAAATCGCAACGGTTCTTCAACCGCACGTTGCGGTTGCGAATGCGGCTGCCCACGATCCGGCTGCCCGCATTCGCAACCGCATCCTGCGGTCAGCCGGACGGCTAGCCGCAATGCGGCTACCCGCTTAGTGCGTATGAGCTCTAAGATATAATGGAGTAAGTGTTATACCACGTTAGAATCCTTATTAAATGCGCTAACTGTTAAAGCTACTTGCCAAACTGGAGTAGTACATTTTTTTTCAGGACGATCGAAAAACTAATTTTGAAAACTTGGTACGGTATAAAATGACATTTTCCTACAAGTTGGAGTGATCGGCACAGGGTTTAGGATCACAGGTTACATAAAGCACTATTCGAGATGACGTAAGAGAAAAAAAATATGGCAAAAAGTAAATATTTGTAACATCAGGAATGAAAAAACTGTCACATGGTGTACATTTTCTGGAAATAAAAAAAAATTCCATAACTTCAAAAATACATGACTTTAATTTTTTTTTTATTTTTCTGATAACTGGTGTGGCATTACCTGTCAGAAAATTTCGGTTTGACGTCGACTTCTGGGACACCCTGTATACACTTAACACAGACACTCCTGGGACACCCTGTATACACTTAACACAGACACTCTTTCTTTAAAACTAATCATTTTATCACTTCTCTACAATGAAATGTGGCCGCAATCAACCTTTTTAATCAATGGGCGTTTTTCCATAACGGCAACGGCACGGCGCCGGCGCCGGCGCCGGTGCCGGTGCCGGGCCGGGGAAGCAAAAATGTATGAAAATGTATGGGCGTTTTTCCATTACCCGGCCCGGCACCGGCGCCATGCCGTTGCCGGGGAAGCAAAAATGTATGAAAATGTATGGCTCGCTTTTTTACTTACTGGCGCCGGCGCCGGCACGGCATTGAGTCCTGCCGGCGCCGTCGCCGTTGCCGGGGTAGCAAGCTTCCCACCGGTGCCGGCCCGGCAAAATTGCATGTGTATTGCATATTTATATGAATTGTAGCCGTGTGAGTGTGTAACTGCGCTGGGCGGGTAGGAGGGCGCGGAGCGGAGGGACCGGGCGTAAATCGGCATCGACACCGGCGCAATGGAAAAACGAAGTCCCGGTGCCGGTACCGGTCCCCGACCATGCCGTTGCCGTGCCGGTGCCGGGCCGTCTTATCGAAAAACGCCCAATGGCTCGCTTTTTTACTTACCGGCGCCGGCGCCGGCACGGCATTGAGTCCTGCCGGCGCCGTCGCCGTCGCCGGGGTAGCAAGCTTCCCACTTGCCCGGCAAAATTGCATATGTATCGCATATTTATATTAATTGTCATATCAGTACTGTACCACTCACCAGGCGTAAACCGGCATCGACACCGGCGCAATGGAAAAACGAAGTCCCGGTGCCGGTACCGGTTCCCGACCATGCCGTTGCCGTGCCGGAGCCGGGCCGGGTAATGGAAAAACGCCCAATAACTTACATTATTTACTTAGAAAAACAACAGTGAAATACCGGCAAAATTTGACACTTTTACAGTAGTGTGCGTGACTTTTGACAAGCAAACGAAAGGCGATGTTACATTAGGCTGGCGTCCTTTAGGGACGGATCGGGGCGGGTCGCATTGGAACGGGCCGCGGCGCTGTTATGCTCTTGCGTCCATCTGTACGGGGCGTGGCGGACCGCCTAAGCGGATTTGGTCTTAGACGTATTTTCGTGCTTGGACTGACATCGCGCTACCATGGACAGCTCCGACGAAGAGATGTTATAGTTTCAAATCATTTTAGTGTAGCTGTGTGTAGGGAGATGAAAATAAAGAATGCAGTCAATGGAAATTATATATTCTTCTTAATTACACAAAAATATACTACCTATTTTAATTTACTAACTACTAGACGTGGGTCGGTGGCGCGAGTTACGGGACAGGGGGCGACGCTATGTGAATGTGCGACGCGACCGATAATCCTGCGTCAGCACAGTACCTACAATATTCCCCCCTTTTCAAAAAAAAAATGTGGAACATTTTTAAACAAAATCAAATTAAATTATCTTAAATGTGAAAAAGTTACAAAAAATTGCGAGTAACTTCAAAAAAAATATAAAAAAATTTAAGTTACATTTTTTTTGGACGCGTCAAGAATAATTTTTAATGATAAGGAAATTAAAATTGTCAAAATTAAGAAACCAATTAAACATACACCATTCTTTTATATTTATGCACTGCATATGCACTTAGCAATTTTTTTTCCATAGCAAATTTACCGGATGACATGAATAAATTTTCCATACCTACGTAAAAAAGAATTATAAGACAACAATAAAAAAACTGCCACTCACCCGTAGATCCTTAGTCACGATGAATCTATACTGTCCTGACCAGAGCGCGCGGACTACGGCCGCTAACTCTTCCGCGATCGCACCGCGCGTGCTATGCGATCTGACACAAATTGGAAAAAACTTACATTTTTTTGAGATTTTTTCTATTATTACTTTTAACTAATTATGTACTAACTATGTAATTAACTATTAATTATGTACTAGGGATATGTAGCTAGAAAAGTTACTTTTTAGAAAGGTTTAAACTACACGTAGTAACGTTATTATTATTTGGAACTGCAAAACGGGTTACCCCTTAAAACTCAACGAAAGAACTGCACATCTAACTATTAATTTACAATGCATATATTATCTACTATTCTATACGATCACACTCACCTATTAACGTCCTCCAAGTACTGTCCATTGCAGAAGTACGTAACTAGTGCAGCTGTGTTGTTCAAGCACTGTATTATCGAGTTCATGTAACAAGTGTTACCGAGGTTCTTGAGGCCTGTTAGACCACGACCCTGTAATATTAACGATATTACTCCCATTCGAACATATTATTATATATATTTTTTTTTAATAATTATTTATTATGTATGTATAATTAAGTGCTCATTAAATTTTGATTATATAATATTTTTAATAATTTGACGAATATAATTGTAATTTTAAATTTGTAATTTATTGTAATACTTTTCGTGGTATATAATCAATGTTATTAAGTTCTTTTAATTTTTTTTAACTAATATTTTTTAATAAATTGACGAATTGTAACTAATTGTAATAAATATTTTGAACGCTGTAATTTCCTGTAATTAAAGGTGCAGAAGACCATGTACTTAAATAATTAGATGTAACAAATGTAATCTGTATCCTTTGTTGGAAATTCTAAATAAATAAATAAATAAATAAATAAATATTAAAATTATTAAAAAAGATAAGTGATTATGCGTGTCATTGTACTTCTGTGTAAGTTGTCATTTTGTGTGTGTGGCTTTTTTGTTTGATTGAGTTATTAATTATTAGTAGTGAAATATATTAACTGTTGAATAGTATCACTACATAGTATAAAACAAAGTCGCTTTCCCTGTCCCTATGTCCCTATGTCCCTATGTCCCTTTGTACGCTTAAATCTTTGAAACTACGCAACGGATTTTGATGCGGTTTTTTTTAATAGATAGAGTGATTCAAGAGGAAGGTTTATATGTATAATAACATCCATTAAATAGTGGAGAAGTACTGTTATTTTTGAGGTTTCTAATGTGATGTCGTAAAAAATTACATTATTTCCGCTTATATTGCAAACGCAGGCTGAACCCTACGAGTTTTATCAAAATAATGTACTAAGTATTATACACATTGAAAAGGTCTACAGAAAAGTCCGCGATGGTATATGTCTATCTCTTATGGATAACCCACAATAACATTTTTTTGTCATTAACTTTTTACGACAAATAATAGCTAATTTTCGAAGCGATTTTCACCAATACAGCATTAATCCTTAACGAATTAAATACCTTGAATACATTGTTCATTTAATATAGATCTATATGGCCCTTTACACCGTCTGATTTAAGTGAATATTTTCGAAGATATTACAGATTTAAAAATTGCGGGACGTAGCGTTTGCGGCGGTACCGGCCGGCCGGGCCGCTATGTTTCTATATACAACGTTCACAGTTTTTCTGTAGTGTATTTAGTATCAGCATTGCACCCGTGCGAAGCCGGGGCGGGTCGCTAGTATATTATATAAGTTTGATTGAAATAAAAACAGTAAATATATATAATTTATACATACCTATATGTCGAACAAAATAATAGACTAAGTATGATAACAAGAAAAAATATAAGATCCAAGAATATTATTTATATGATTTTTAACAGTGTTTACGTATTTGATTAGCCGTTCAAGTTCAAATTGTGTAATTTGTAATGAAATAAACGTTTTCAAAGTATCGTGATACAATTAAGCTTATACCACAGTAAGCCGATTAATCAATTTTCATTACAATACTAAATTTATATGAAGTACGGTTGCGAACAAAATACATAATATTGTGAAATGCTATGTAACTTATTCTTTTTAGAATTTTGGCCACCCTACATCACCACAACCACGAATTATCTTTATATGTATCAATCTAACAAACATAAGTAAGGTACAGTCGAATAGAAAAATGAAATACAAGTTGAAAAACATATCTTTACATATCGAGTGTACACGTACAGTCGCCGTGAAAAGCCGTCTCTAATAAAACCTTATATGATTACACGTACTTTAGCTCGACCTTAACCTTTGCAGTGTAAACTGATTTACATCCACCGCCTACCTGCTGCCCAGGTATATGCCCCTATACTGTAAGTATCGCATTATATATCGCTAGGTAAAAAAAAAAAAAAAAAAAATATATATTTTTCCTCATGTTCTCGCGTCTTTCTCCAAACGTCACTAAACATATCCAGACTAATATGGCATTTGCTTCCTTTCTAAATAATTCTTCCACAGTTTTCAAGTCAAAGTTCACATTTTGTGATGCTACTTTCCCTTTAATTATGCCCCATAGTAACTCTATTGGGTTGAGTTCTGGATGGTATGGTGGAAGGCGCAATACAATAGTGTATTGCGTCCATGATCTTTGAGGATTGCATCAAGTAATAATTGTGTATAGTTTGGCTTATATTTTTTAATAATGTGATAACTCTGATTATTAATTAGTAATTTGATTTTTGAAAAAAAAAATGCCGATTTTAGTCAAAATTTATATTTTTCTAACAAGATCCTTATCATCCAAATTTCCACCTTGGTGAGAAAAATTGACATTTCTAATGAAAATGAACAAAAAATTAAATGATTTTATTAAATACTGTAAAATAGTCTATAATTCTTCCATTTACTGTATCACAAAATTCTTCATAGATTTTTAGATATTCGTACTACACCAATTACATCACCCTGTATTTATAAACAATTGCAAAATATGACACATACATAGGCCGGGAGATACTGACACAAAATTTCGGGTCATTTGTAACAGAATGGCGGTTCTACAGAGGTCTTATTACGCAATGACTAAAAGAAAAATGATGGTCAGAACGCTGGTACCGGCGGACTAGTCGCGTGGGCGTTAGTCGAACTCGTCGGATAAATAGCGAAAGTCAAACGATTTGTAACACAAAAATTTTAGAATTTACCGATAGCCCATAAAAAAGATGTAGGCGGTAGTGTCATGCCATACTTTTCCGGTGTAACTTACAGCCCCCCATACCGACGCGATGCGTTGATTAAAAAAAAAACAATTCAACCATTTGTACCAGGCTAACTTTTGCACAGGTAATCATCATCGTGCAGACATTTACGAAAATCGCCATGCCATACTTTTCGGACGATTCCAAATGGCCACCATACCACCGAAAATCTGCAAAAAAAAAATTTTTTTCGCCAAACAATTTGTACCAGTATTGCATTTGGATTTTTGGAGAGTATTTGATAAAATGTGACCATTATTATATTTGCCATACTTCTAGTAGGGGGAAAAAGTGCTGCCATACTTGAAAAATTAATTTATTCGTCACGTTTCAAAAATACGACTGTACAATACGTAAAACAATTTTTTAAAGTATGGGATCATTATATTCTGTTTGTTTGTATACAATCTGTATACAGGTTAGGTTAGGTTAGGTTTTTTTTTTTTTTTTTTATATATAAAGCACCCGCCATCTCAGGGTGTTGTGTGCAGAGGCGGCTCGTGACAAAATTTTATGGGTGTTCACTTGAAATAAAACACTGAAAATACATGGTGTAAATCAGTACAATTTATTAAAAAAAAATATATATAGATTCCGGGATTCAGGGATTCCGAAGACTCATCATGCAATTTAGCATAAAGCAATTTGAAATGCACCACAAAATACGACACAATCTATTAACCTTCGTAAAATATGTCTGTTTTCATCGACACGGTCATTGAACTCGCGTATTGACTTTCGGTACCTACGCGGAATCTAGTGCTTTACGAATGTCTTGTCGTCCGATAGACGCCAATTGCAGTTCATTCAACAAATGGTACCGAGATTGTGAATGTTTTTTCATCTTGATTGAAAGATGAGCTAAGTCGTCAACGCCTGTTTCAGTCCAAGCACTCTCACCTCCGCCGGCCGCGCCCGCTTTAAATAAAAGACACGGAAAACAAAATAGTTTGTTGCTTTCATCACAACCACACAACCACGGTGTTTTCACATATTGTTCAGATTTAAACACACGCGTAACTATATGTTTTCGTTTTTGTCGTACATTTTTGCGTAAGATCAAGTTCAGGCCGTGGCGGTCCCTTATTAGCTTTACATTCAAGCCGAATTTGTAACGTTTTAACACACTTTTTAATGAACGCCACATTATAATTATTGTTCATTTTAACACTCACAAGTAATACTGATAACTACAGGCTATTTCAACACGTATTTTATAATTTTAATTAGAAAATTGCATGAATCGCGCGCGTGCATTGAAGTTGACTCGAGTGTTTGTTTATATTATAGAAGTGGAAACTGGCAACATCGCGCCGCGCGCGCAATCGCTGTCCTGCCGGGCGGTAAAAACGAACCGGCAACGTTTGCGGGTGCGGCGCTCCGAATTTTGCTACTTTTCCATAGAAAATCTTTTGTTTCACGCGCAGGGCTCTGGCAAAACCCTCTCTTTCACTCCTATTGGATTTCGTATTAGGAAATGTACTAAATCTTTTTTCATTGGAGCACAATCGTGAGCGCTCCGCTTCGCGCGTTACATAATACAGTAGGTATTATACAGGTGTATGGGATGATGGAATGATGGATATATTCATTGGTATTAACAGTAGTTTTAAAGATTATATATTAATGTTAATAATTAAATTAAGGAGTATGATTTTATTATAATTATTTATGGGAGTTCACTGCACCAGCGCTCCTTAGGGCGAGCCGCCTCTGGTTGTGTGCTTTTCTCTGGAATATTGTCCAGAGGTGTTTATTTTCTTTTAATCAGATAAATACCAAAAATTCTTTATTCACAATTAGGCCTAAATTAATACAATTTAAAGTAAAAAATACAAGTTAACAATTTACAATAAAATTTCCAAGATAATAATAAAATACTAAAATTAAATATTACATTTAAAACTTACATTATTAAAAAACATTGCAATGAAAATAATAAAGAGAAATAAAATAAATTAATACAATTAAAAGTAAAAAATACAAATTAACAATTTACAATGAAATTCCAAGATAATAATAAAATAAAATTAAATATTGCATCTAAAACTTACATTAATTAAAAACATTACAATAAAAATACAATTGAAACAGTACGGCACAACAATAAAACTTAACCCTAACATCACAACTTATCACAGTGTCTTTTATTAACCACCCTCACAATTCGTTCGCAATACTCCAAGAATTCAGTTCTCATCTCATCCCCCAGGGCCGCAGGCAGATTCTCACCCGTCATCGCGATGCCCAATTTTTGCTCAATAACATATCTATCTCTTGCAAAAATCGGACACTCGAGCAACAGGTGAGAAACCGTCTCGTCGACTCCGGGCTGACACAGGCACGATGGATTCTCCTTCAGCTTGAATCTGTTCAAGTAGAAGGCGAATCCACCGTGTCCAGTCAGTGCTTGTGTGGCGTGGTGTGTGATGTCTATTTTCCGTACTATTTTATATGCAGCAGCAGCGCTTGGGAAAAAGAGCTTCGTGCCTCCAGCCGTCTCCCCTACATCGTATCTCCCGTCCCATTCGCCGATCGTATCCTGTCTCAAGATACGTTTGACGAATGAAACAGGACACAGATCGTAGTCGGGTTTCTTCTTCGACCCCAGAGCGGCCTCCTTGGCTAACTGGTCCACTCTTTCGTTCCCCCTTAGCCCTGCGTGCGCCTTGATCCAAAACAGAGCGACCTCCCGCCTCTGCGAAGCAGCTTTTCGGAGGGCCGCTCTTGTTTGCACAGCAAGGGGGTGGGGGGAACCGAGTGTGACTGCCTGGAGGGCCGATCTGGAGTCGCTGAAGATGCCGACCTTCGCCACTCCACTCTTGCAGGCTCTAATTACTGCTCTTTGGAGCGCTAGGAGTTCGGCCTGGTAGACGGTGCAATACGGCGACAAAGCAAGCTTGACGGCCTTCGTCTCGGCCTCCCCCTCCCATACGGAAAGGGCGGCTCCGACTCGACCCTCAATCTTGCTGCCGTCCGTGTAGATCCTATGTACGTGGCTATTAGCCACGTCGGAATACGAGTCCTCGTCCACCAGCCCGAACCCCAGCCCTTCCTGCTCTGCCGGATGTGGGTCCTCAATCGCCGGAGCCATTCTTTCCACCTCCCTGTCCCCCAACGCTGGGTGCGACACCCCCTTCTTGATCCCATATAATCTCGATACTTCGAGTATTCTGAGGTCAAGGGGGAGTATCCCCGCCAACAGCATAGCTGAGTTCAGGGAGACAGTCCGATATGCTCGGCAGATCTTTTGGGCGAAGCCCCGTTGTACGGTGTTCAGCCTTTTTTGGACCCCCATCTTTTCCACGGTGGGTGCCCACGCTGCCGCTGCATACATAATAGTCGGTTCGATTACTGCTATATAAATAGTCCTAATAATATCTGGGCTAAGTCCCCAACCAACTCTGGCTGCCCTAGCCAATAGTTTGTATCGGGCTATTGCCTTTTGGCATACAGTCCCGACGTGGGTGTTAAAGGTGAGGCCGCTGTCTATTGTTAGGCCCAATATTTTTCTATGGTTAAAATATTTTATTTCCACATTCCCCATAGCGAGCCGTGGCACGTCATATTTTAATCTCCTCGTGGAGAGGAGGGCACAAGTTTTATGCGGTGCAAATTTTAGTTTGTTTTCCTTTCCCCATTCATCAATTGCATTTAGGACACGGTTAGCTTCCATTTCAATTTCAAGGGCCGTGTCACCCTCAAAGACCAACACAATGTCGTCGGCAAACGCCTGACAGAATACTTTCATCTCCTCTAGCATCCATAGCAGAGGGTCCAGCAAGAGGTTCCACAGGATTGGTCCGCCTATGGACCCCTACTCACTTCCACACCCGCATATCTAACTTTCACTCCCCTTTCACTCAGGTAGCTGCTGATCACCCGCCTCACGTTCCCCGGGCACCCAACTTCAGCCAACCGCACCTTTATGGCCGGCCACCAGGCGCTGTCGAAGGCTCCCTCTATGTCCAGCGATACCACAACAGAAATCTTCTTCTCCTCCCTCATATTTCTGATGTGGTTCACTAGTCTATAGAGGGCGTCCTCGGTGCTCCTCTGTGGCATAAAGCCATACTGCAGGTGGGGGCTTATTTTGGGCAACAGGTAGAACCTGAGTCGGCCGACCAGCATCTTTTCGAAGATTTTGCCGAGAACAGGTAAGAGGCCGATCGGTCGATAGGCTTTCGGTACCCGATATGATTCCCTGCCCGGCTTTCGCAGTATAACCACGGTCGCCCACTTCCACTGTGCGGGGAAGTAGGCGGCAGAGAGGCATCTGTTGAGCAAGGCAAGGAACCATCCTGGGTTACAATCTACAGCGTGCTGACAGATGTCGGCCGTGAGTCCATCCGCCCCGGGGGCCTTCTTGGGGTTGAAGGACCTTACGGCTCTCTTCAACTCCTCCATGATGAAAGGAGGGTCATCCGGGCCCGCCGGTGGTTCGGTGTCCAAGGACTCCGCACACCTGCGCACCCGACGATGTCCCTCACTTTCACCACTTTCCTGGTCCTCGGGGTAGAAGGTCTCCGCCAACAGTTCTGCCGAGCTCCGGGCATCGAGGGTCTCACCGCCCCTCGAAAGGGGCAGATCCTCCTCTCTCCCTGTGGCTCTATTATGCACCCTGTAGATGCCCTCCCAGACCCCCTCCCTATCCTGTTTCCGGCAAAACTCCTTCCAACTCTTCTCTTGCGCTTCTTTCACTGCCTTTTCATACATCTCTCTTTCTTCCAGGTACAATCCAACCACGCGGTCTCTGCGATCAGGTGCTGCGTTTCGGATCCTGCGTCTCCTCGTGGCCACCTGCTTCTTCATCTGCGCGAGCTCATCATTCCACCACGACAAGGTGAATTTCTGTGTGTGTTTTTTGGTCGGCATTGTGTCTCTGCATGTCTGTGTGATTGCTTCAGTGTATCTGTCTATTGCGTCATCTATTTGTTGTGTGCTGTGTATTGTGTCTATGTCTTGTATAGTTAATTGTCTGTCCGACATCAGCTGGGTCAGTTTCTCATGAAACTGAGTCCAGTTTGCCTTGTGTGTGTTAAATATGCGTGTAGTTCGTATTATGTTTGTGCCTGTGGATTTATGTTGTCTGATGCCGAAGGATATGCCGTTGTGGTCCGAGCTCGTGAGACTCTCCTCAACCCTCCAGTTGTCCACTCGGTTCAGCAGATCGTCGGAGCACGCTGTCACATCCACGTAGCTGGAGTACCTTTTCCCACCTCTGATGGTATCGAACGTAGGGATGTCCCCGGTGTTGAGTATATGCATTCCCATTTCTTCCAGTACAGCAGACACGTCTCTTCCTCGCGGATCTTCCACTTCGCCACCCCACCACGGGCTTTTTGCGTTAGCATCGCCTCCCAGGACCATCCTATGGATACCCAGCTCTCTCCCTATCCGCCTAAGATGCTCCAGGTAGAGCCCCACTGGTTTATCGGGCTCGAAGTAGAAGGACACTACAATCATCTCCCAGGCTTTGGTTCTGAGGGTGGCCACAACGATGTTGTTACTGCTAAGGCGTGTATGTAGTTCGACATCCAGTGTGTCGTCGAGTACTACAATACACGCCTTTACTGCTCCACCCCCTTCCCCTTCGCTCTGGAAGATCCTCACTCCATTGTATGTCCTCATACTTTTCGCCCCACCAACGTAGGGCTCTTGCAGCAACGCTACGCATGCCTTACGCTTGGTGGCTTCGAGCAGTAGCTCCCGTGTGGCGATTTGGCTCCGCTGGAGATTGGCCTGCAGCATTCGGTACTGGAAGGACTCACCTTGGGCAACCCTAGCAATACGCTACCGCCGATCTGGCCAGAGCATCCCACCTCTTTCTTTCCATACACTCTCTGTCAAAGGCGCTGTGCTCAGCGCTGCCTTTCTTAGCCTTTATGCAGTTGATGCATTGAGGCACTTCTCCCCGCAGCCACTTGTCGCACTCGGTCTTCATGTGAGGACCAGCGCAGTGGCTGCATCGTTCCTTCTCCTCCCTACACATTCGTCTCGTATGCCCATACCCAAGACAGCGCGAGCACTGCACTAACGGACTTTGATCCATCACTTTCACTCTACTTAGCCCTATATGGGCGTATCCTTCACTCGTGCATCTCTTCCATACCTGTGGACTCACCCTGGCCACTACGTGGTTCTGGAGGTGGTTCCTTGCTTTCATCACGTACGCTACTTCTACCTTTCTCTCTTCCCCCTTCAAGCCCTCTAGGATGCTTGCATTTTGATAACTGAACGCTGTGACGAAATCGTCGACTTCGCATTTCATTACATCCCTGAAGACTAGTAGAGGGCTCTTATTTTTTTTTTTTTTTTTTTTTTTTTACATCTTCCACTACTAATCCCTCATTCTTTCTCAGTCTTAGTCTCAGGTTAGGTTAGGTTAGGTTAGGTTAGGTTAGGTTAGGTTTTTTTTTTTTTTTTTTTTTATTAAAAGCACCCGCCATCGCAGGGTGTTGTCTGCTTTTTCTCTAGAGTATAGTCTAGAGACATTTATTTTCTTTAATCAAATAATAAACACAATTTTCTTTATTTACAATATGGGCACATAATATTAAAATACAATCAAATTTTAAAATACGAATTTACAATATACAATAGAATTTTCAAATAATAATAAAATACAATAATTAAAGATCACATTAAAATTTACAATTCAAAGATTACAATAAAAATAAAACCAATACAAATAAATATACAAATTATCACGGCACAACTATCCTAAACTTAACCCTAACATCACAGCTTATCACAGTTTCTTTTGTTTACCACCCCAACAATGTACTTACAATATTCCAGAAATTCATTCCTCATTTTGTCCCCCAGGGCCGCGGGCAGATTCTCACCCGTCATCGCGATGCCCAATTTTTGCTCAATAACATATCTATCTCTTGCAAAAATCGGACACTCGAGCAACAGGTGAGAAACCGTCTCGTCGACTCCGGGCTGACACAGGCACGATGGATTCTCCTTCAGCTTGAATCTGTTCAAGTAGAAGGCGAATCCACCGTGTCCAGTCAGTGCTTGTGTGGTGTGGTGTGTGATGTCTATTTTCCGTACTATTTTGTATGCAGCAGCAGCGCTTGGGAAAAAGAGTTTCGTGCCTCCAGCCGTCTCCCCCACATCATATCTCCTGTCCCATTCCCCGATCGTATCCTGTCTCAGGATACGCTTGACGAATGAAACAGGACACAGATCGTAGTCGGGTTTCTTCTTCGACCCCAGAGCGGCCTCCTTGGCTAACTGGTCCACTCTTTCGTTCCCCCTTAGCCCTGCGTGCGCCTTGATCCAAAACAGAGCGACCTCCCGCCTCTGCGAAGCAGCTTTTCGGAGGGCCGCCCTTGTTTGCACAGCAAGGGGGTGGGGGGAACCGAGTGTGACTGCCTGGAGGGCCGATCTGGAGTCGCTGAAGATGCCGACCTTCGACACTCCACTCTTGCAGGCTCTAATTACTGCTCTTTGGAGCGCTAGGAGTTCGGCCTGGTAGACGGTGCAATACGGCGGCAAAGCAAGCTTGACGGCCTTCGTCTCGGCCTCCCCCTCCCATACGGAAAGGGCGGCTCCGACTCGACCCTCAATCTTGCTGCCGTCCGTGTAGATCCTATGTACGTGGCTATCAGCCACGTCGGAATACGAGTCCTCGTCCACCAGCCCGAACCCCAGCCCTTCCTGCTCTGCCGGATGTGGGTCCTCAATCGCCGGAGCCATTCTTTCCACCTCCCTGTCTCCCAACGCTGGGTGCGACACCCCCTTCTTGATCCCATATAATCTCGAGACTTCGAGTATTCTGAGGTCAAGGGGGAGTATCCCAGCCAACAGCATAGCTGAGTTCAGGGAGACGGTCCGATATGCTCTGCAGATTTTTTGGGCAAAACCCCGTTGCACGGTGTTCAGCCTTTTTTGGACCCCCATCTTTTCCACGGTGGGTGCCCACGCTGCCGATGCATACATAATAGTCGGTTCGATAACTGCTACATAAATAGTTCTAATAATATCTGGGCTAAGTCCCCAACCAACTCTGGCTGCCCTAGCCAAGAGTTTATACCGGGCGATTGCCTTTTGGCATACCGTCCCGACGTGGGCGTTGAAAGTAAGGCCGCTGTCAATTGTAAGGCCCAGTATTTTTATATGTGAAAAATATTTAATTTCCACACTCCCCATAGCGAGCCGTGGCACGTCATATTTTAACCTCCTCGTCGAAAGGAGGGCACAAGTTTTGTGTGGTGCAAAATTTAATTTGTTATCTTTACCCCATTCGTGTATTACGTTTAGGACACGGTTCGCTTTTCCTTCTATTTCAAGGGCCGTATCACCCTCAAAGACCAACACAATGTCGTCGGCGAACGCTTGACAGAATACTCCCATCTCCTCTAACATCCATAGCAGAGGGTCCAGCAAGAGGTTCCACAGGATTGGTCCACCTATGGATCCCTGCACGCACCCCTTGCTGGTCCCCCTACTCACTTCCACGCCCGCATATCTAACTTTCACCCCCCTTTCACTCAGGTAGCTGCTGATCACCCGCCTCACGTTCCCCGGGCACCCAACTTCAGCCAGCCGCACCTTTATGGCTGGCCACCAGGCGCTGTCGAAGGCTCCCTCTATGTCCAGCGATACCACAACAGAAATCTTCTTCTCCTCCCTCATATTTCTGATGTGGTTCACTAGTCTATAGAGGGCGTCCTCGGTGCTCCTCTGTGGCATAAAGCCATACTGGTGGGGGCTTATTTTGGGCAACAGGTAAAACCTGAGTCGGCCGACCAGCATCTTTTTGAAGATTTTGCCGAGAACAGGTAAGAGGCCGATCGGTCGATAGGCTTTCGGTACCCGATATGATTCCCTGCCCGGCTTTCGCAGTATAACCACGGTCGCCCACTTCCACTGTGCGGGGAAGTAGGCGGGAGAGAGGCATCTGTTGAGCAAGGCAAGGAACCATCCCGGGTTACAATCCACAGCGTGCTGACAGATGTCGGCCGTGAGGCCATCCGCCCCGGGGGCCTTCTTGGGGTTGAAGGACCTTACGGCTCTCTTCAACTCCTCCATGATGAAAGGAGGGTCATCCGGGCCCGCCGGTGGTTCGGTGTCCAAGGACTCCGCACACCTGCGCACCCGACGATGTCCCTCACTTTCACCACTTTCCTGGTCCTCGGGGTAGAAGGTCTCCGCCAACAGTTCTGCCGAGCTCCGGGCATCGAGGGTCTCACCGCCCCTCGAAAGGGGCAGATCCTCCTCTCTCCCTGTGGCTCTATTAAGCACCCTGTAGATGCCCTCCCAGACCCCCTCCCTATCCTGTTTCCGGCAAAACTCCTTCCAACTCTTCTCTTGCGCTTCTTTCACTGCCTTTTCATACATCTCTCTTTCTTCGTGGTACAATCCAACCACGCGGTCTCTGCGATCAGGTGCTGCGTTTCGGATCCTGCGTCTCCTCGTGGCCACCTGCTTCTTCATCTGCGCGAGCTCATCATTCCACCACGACAAGGTGAATTTCTGTGTGTGTTTTTTGGTCGGCATTGTGTCTCTGCATGTCTGTGTGATTGCTTCAGTGTATCTGTCTATTGCGTCATCTATTTGTTGTGTGCTGTGTATTGTGTCTATGTCTTGTATAGTTAATTGTCTGTCCGACATCAGCTGGGTCAGTTTCTCATGAAACTGAGTCCAGTTTGCCTTGTGTGTGTTAAATATGCGTGTAGTTCGTATTATGTTCGTGCCTGTGGATTTATGTTGTCTGATGCCGAAGGATATGCCGTTGTGGTCCGAGCTCGTGAGACTCTCCTCAACCCTCCAGTTGTCCACTCGGTTCAGCAGATCGTCGGAGCACGCTGTCACATCCACGTAGCTAGAGTACCTTTTCCCACCTCTAATGGTATCGAACGTAGGGATGTCCCCGGTGTTGAGTATGTGCATTCCCATTTCTTCCAGTACAGCAGACACATCTCTTCCTCTCGAGTCTTCCACTTCGCCACCCCACCACGGGCTTTTTGCGTTCGCATCGCCTCCCAGGACCATCCTATGGATACCCAGCTCTCTCCCTATCCGCCTAAGATGGTCCAGGTAGAGCCCCACTGGTTTATCGGGCTCGAAGTAGAAGGACACTACAATCATCTCCCAGGCTTTGGTTCTGAGAGTGGCCACAACGATGTTGTTACTGCTAAGGCGTGTATGTAGTTCGACATCCAGTGTGTCGTCGAGTACTACAATACACGCCTTTACTGCTCCACCCCCTTCCCCTTCACTCTGGAAGATCCTCACTCCATTGTATGTCCTCATACTTTTCGCCCCACCAACGTAGGGCTCTTGCAGCAATGCTACGCATGCCTTACGCTTGGTGGCTTCGAGCAGTAGCTCCCGTGTGGCGATTTGGCTCCGCTGGAGATTGGCCTGCAGCATTCGGTACTGGAAGGACTCACCTTGGGCAACCTTAGCAATACGCTACCGCCGATCTGGCCAGAGCATCCCACCTCTTTCTTTCCGTACACTCTCTGTCAAAGGCGCTGTGCTCTGCGCTGCCTTTCTTAGCCTTTGTGCAGTTGATGCATTGAGGCACTTCTCCCCGCAGCCACTTGTCGCACTCGGTCTTCATGTGAGGACCAGCGCAGTGGCTGCATCGTTCCTTCTCCTCCCTACACATTCGTCTCGTATGCCCGTACCCAAGACAGCGCGAGCACTGCACTAACGGACTTTGATCCATCACTTTCACTCTACTTAGCCCTATATGGGCGTATCCTTCACTCGTGCATCTCTTCCATACCTGTGGACTCACCCTGGCCACTACGTGGTTCTGGAGGTGGTTCCTTGCTTTCATCACGTACGCTACTTCTACCTTTCTCTCTTCCCCCTTCAGGCCCTCAAGGATGCTTACATTTTGATTACTGAATGCTGTGACGAAATCGTCAACTTCGCATTTCATTACATCCCTGAAGACTAGTAGAGGGCTCTTATTTTTTACATCTTCCACTACTAATCCCTCATTCTTTCTCAGCCTTTCCTTCACCTTGATTCTTTCTTCCTCATTCGCACAGCCGACGACCACCTTCCTGTTCTTCACCTTTCTTACCCTCTCTACTTTCACCCATCCGTCCTTTGCATCCACAGTCTTTCTGATCATTTCTAACACCTCATCACCCGTCTCTTGTTCGTCTTTGGATGACACCATGACCGAATGCAGAGCTCTTGCTTCGGGGAGTTTCTCTATGACTCCCCTCGAGACAACGCCCGCATAACTCGCCGTTTTGGTGACAGTCATGTTGCCCTCCAAAAGCGAGCTCAATTTGTCCATTTTATTTTCATTCTCCCGCATGCTTACTCTCATATCTTCCATTCTTGTCATCATCTCTTTCATACTTTCTTTCATTCCTTCACTTAGGTCCAGATTTCTCACCAATGCGTCGTCAACTACGCTGGGACCAGCATCGGATGGCGGGGGGGGATGTATAGGGTCCCCACTACGCCCTCCACTACCAGCCCTGGCATTGGTGAGTTCAAACTCCATCTCTTTTATTATTTCATACATCCTTTCTAGCGCCGTAATAACCCCATCCTTTATGTCTGTCTTTAAATTTCGAGACTCGCGCAGGTGGGCTTTCCCTTTCAGCAGAAGGGCTTTCCCTTCTGCAGTCCGACTTTTAGGTGTTGCAGGCTTCTTCACTGGTTCGGAGATAGTGAACGTGTCACTGGCACGCCTCTGGGGAGTGTGGATCATGATGACTTAGGGGAAAAAAAAGAAAAAAAAAAAAAAACCCCTGTCAATAATAATTATTCTTAACACTATTAGGTCTCCCAATAGGGGAGATACCTGTCAATAATTGCAATTAAAAAATTTAATATCACAGAATGATATAAATATAAGATATAAAATATTAATATAAAATATAAAATATTAATAGGTCACTGATAGTTAAAAATGGTCAACTTAACACTATTAGGTCTCCCAATAGGGGAGATACCTGTCAATAATTACAATTAAAATAAATATCACAGATATAAATATAAGATATAAAATATTACTTAATATAAAAATATGATATAAAAATATAAAATATTAATAGGTCACTGATAGTTAAAAATGGTCAACTTAGCACTATTTTAAATATTAATACGTCCGTAATAATTACAATTGGTCAACAATAAAAAAGTCAAGTCAATAAAAAAGTCAATACTTATACTTAATCAGTCTCCCAATAGGGGAGGCACCTGTCAGTAATTACAATAAAATAAAATAAAAATGGAAATGAGCAGCAAATACTAATATGATATTAGTAATACCTAGTTAGTATTATAATTATAGTCTATAGTTCAGTTTAAAAAGTCAATCTATAAGTTATACGATATTATTATCGTACGGTTCGACCTACTAAGCTAGCACTAGCTTACTAAAGCTAGCTAGTCAGTACTAACCACTCAAGTCAATAATTATTATTATTACTTAAGACTATCAGGTCTCCCAATAGGGGAGTCGCCTGTTTATGATTTAAGATAGTTATGATTTAAGATATAAGATCAAAATGAATACATTATATGGACAAATAATGCATATGAATAAAAGATAATAATATTATAATATTATTGTGTTGTGTGATATAATATGGTCCCTAAGCACTCAGTATATAATACCTTAGTCTAACAGCTACACCAAAAATGATGTAGCTGGTCTATTTTTACAAAATACTAATATACAAATACAAAATATAAATTAGGTTAAAAAGAAAACATTAATTCGCCACCACGTGTTTACTGTTTTGTTGATTGCACCCGTGACCTACTTAGATATTTCTCCCGAAATACGTTATGAGAAGTTAAGATAATTTATTATCTTTGTGCGGGAAGATGTATAGAATATCAACACACTAATTTAAGTAGGAAACACGGTGGGGGGAAAGGAGAAAAGTATAGTTTTGGCGGAAGAAAGTTTCTACTTTTAGGTTAAAACACTCTTTGGTGTCTATCTTCGCCAATTTTCAACCGATTTTCCCGGGACAAAAACCACAACCTTTATTTTGATAAGACGCGTCTATTTGCACTTGTATCGATTCACCATGCACTGAGTTAGGGAGGATTGCCACCGCCCGGCTTGCCGAAAATTGTTTGTTTTACCTTATGTATGGGTCCTAAAAATCCCAAAATTTTCACAGGCACTCGTTTCACTAATACCCACAACACTACAGTTCCGGTTCGCGAAGTCCCCGATATAAATCGGGACTTCCCAGCGACGCCGTACTTTTGTTAATTTAGTAAAAATTTCTTTTCGTAATAACTTTTCACAGGCTCACTCGATTTTAAAACCGTTTTCGCGTCCGTATCTGTTGTCCAAGCGCGCATCCACTGGTATACAACACTAGTGTGTACGATGAAAAAATACCACTTTTGCAAAAAATAAACTCAGGAGCGATGCGATTTCGCTGTCAACGGACCGCGTTCGGGCAAATGACTGGGTTAGGTTAGGTTAGGTTAGGTTTTTTTTTTTTTTTTTTTTTTTGTAAAAGCACCCGCCATCGCAGGGTGTTGTCTGCTTTTTCTCTAGAGTATAGTCTAGAGACATTTCTTTTCTTTAATCAAATAATAAACACAATTTTCTTTATTTACAATATGGGCACATAATATTAAAATACAATCAAATTTTAAAATACGAATTTACAATATACAATAGAATTTTCAAAATAATAATAAAATACAATAATTAAAGATCACATTAAAATTTACAATTCAAAGATTACAATAAAAATAAAACCAATACAAATAAATATACAAATTATCACGGCACAACTATCCTAAACTTAACCCTAACATCACAGCTTATCACAGTTTCTTTTGTTTACCACCCCAACAATGTACTTACAATATTCCAGAAATTCATTCCTCATTTTGTCCCCCAGGGCCGCGGGCAGATTCTCACCCGTCATCGCGATGCCCAATTTTTGCTCAATAACATATCTATCTTTTGCAAAAATCGGACACTCGAGCAACAGGTGAGAAACCGTCTCGTCGACTCCGGGCTGACACAGGCACGATGGATTCTCCTTCAGCTTGAATCTGTTCAAGTAGAAGGCGAATCCACCGTGTCCAGTCAGTACTTGTGTGGTGTGGTGTGTGATGTCTATTTTCCGAACTATTTTGTATGCAGCAGCAGCGCTTGGGAAAAAGAGCTTCGTGCCTCCAGCCGTCTCCCCCACATCATATCTCCTGTCCCATTCCCCGATCGTATCCTGTCTCAGGATACGCTTGACGAATGAAACAGGACACAGATCGTAGTCGGGTTTCTTCTTCGACCCCAGAGCGGCCTCCTTGGCTAACTGGTCCACTCTTTCGTTCCCCCTTAGCCCTGCGTGCGCCTTGATCCAAAACAGAGCGACCTCCCGCCTCTGCGAAGCAGCCTTTCGGAGGGCCGCCCTTGTTTGCACAGCAAGGGGGTGGGGGGAACCGAGTGTGACTGCCTGGAGGGCCGATCTGGAGTCGCTGAAGATGCCGACCTTCGACACTCCACTCTTGCAGGCTCTAATTACTGCTCTTTGGAGCGCTAGGAGTTCGGCCTGGTAGACGGTGCAATACGGCGGCAAAGCAAGCTTGACGGCCTTCGTCTCGGCCTCCCCCTCCCATACGGAAAGGGCGGCTCCGACTCGACCCTCAATCTTGCTGCCGTCCGTGTAGATCCTATGTACGTGGCTATTAGCCACGTCGGAATACGAGTCCTCGTCCACCAGCCCGAACCCCAGCCCTTCCTGCTCTGCCGGATGTGGGTCCTCAATCGCCGGAGCCATTCTTTCCACCTCCCTGTCTCCCAACGCTGGGTGCGACACCCCCTTCTTGATCCCATATAGTCTCGAGACTTCGAGAATTCTGAGGTCAAGGGGGAGTATCCCAGCCAACAGCATAGCTGAGTTCAGGGAGACGGTCCGATATGCTCGGCAGATCTTTTGGGCGAAGCCCCGTTGTACGGTGTTCAGCCTTTTTTGGACCCCCATCTTTTCCACGGTGGGTGCCCACGCTGCCGATGCATACATAATAGTCGGTTCGATAACAGCTACATAAATAGTTCTAATAATATCTGGGCTAAGTCCCCAACCAACTCTGGCTGCCCTAGCCAAGAGTTTATACCGGGCGATTGCCTTTTGGCATACCGTCCCGACGTGGGCGTTGAAAGTAAGGCCGCTGTCAATTGTAAGGCCCAGTATTTTTATATGTGAAAAATATTTAATTTCCACACTCCCCATAGCGAGCCGTGGCACGTCATATTTTAACCTCCTCGTCGAAAGGAGGGCACAAGTTTTGTGTGGTGCAAAATTTAATTTGTTGTCTTTACCCCATTCGTGTATTACGTTTAGGACACGGTTCGCTTTTCCTTCTATTTCAAGGGCCGTATCACCCTCAAAGACCAACACAATGTCGTCGGCGAACGCCTGACAGAATACTCCCATCTCCTCTAACATCCATAGCAGAGGGTCCAGCAAGAGGTTCCACAGGATTGGTCCACCTATGGATCCCTGCACGCACCCCTTGCTGGTCCCCCTACTCACTTCCACGCCCGCATATCTAACTTTCACTCCCCTTTCACTCAGGTAGCTGCTGATCACCCGCCTCACGTTCCCCGGGCACCCAACTTCAGCCAACCGCACCTTTATGGCTGGCCACCAGGCGCTGTCGAAGGCTCCCTCTATGTCCAGCGATACCACAACAGAAATCTTCTTCTCCTCCCTCATATTTCTGATGTGGTTCACTAGTCTATAGAGGGCGTCCTCGGTGCTCCTCTGTGGCATAAAGCCATACTGGTGGGGGCTTATTTTGGGCAACAGGTAAAACCTGAGTCGGCCGACCAGCATCTTTTCGAAGATTTTGCCGAGAACAGGTAAGAGGCCGATCGGTCGATAGGCTTTCGGTACCCGATATGATTCCCTGCCCGGCTTTCGCAGTATAACCACGGTCGCCCACTTCCACTGTGCGGGGAAGTAGGCGGCAGAGAGGCATCTGTTGAGCAAGGCAAGGAACCATCCCGGGTTACAATCCACAGCGTGCTGACAGATGTCGGCCGTGAGGCCATCCGCCCCGGGGGCCTTCTTGGGGTTGAAGGACCTTACGGCTCTCTTCAACTCCTCCATGATGAAAGGAGGGTCATCCGGGCCCGCCGGTGGTTCGGTGTCCAAGGACTCCGCACACCCGCGCACCCGACGATGTCCCTCACTTTCACCACTTTCCTGGTCCTCGGGGTAGAAGGTCTCCGCCAACAGTTCTGCCGAGCTCCGGGCATCGAGGGTCTCACCGCCCCTCGAAAGGGGCAGATCCTCCTCTCTCCCTGTGGCTCTATTAAGCACCCTGTAGATGCCCTCCCAGACCCCCTCCCTATCCTGTTTCCGGCAAAACTCCTTCCAACTCTTCTCTTGCGCTTCTTTCACTGCCTTTTCATACATCTCTCTTTCTTCCAGGTACAATCCAACCACGCGGTCTCTGCGATCAGGTGCTGCGTTTCGGATCCTGCGTCTCCTCGTGGCCACCTGCTTCTTCATCTGCGCGAGCTCATCATTCCACCACGACAAGGTGAATTTCTGTGTGTGTTTTTTGGTCGGCATTGTGTCTCTGCATGTCTGTGTGATTGCTTCAGTGTATCTGTCTATTGCGTCATCTATTTGTTGTGTGCTGTGTATTGTGTCTATGTCTTGTATAGTTAATTGTCTGTCCGACATCAGCTGGGTCAGTTTCTCATGAAACTGAGTCCAGTTTGCCTTGTGTGTGTTAAATATGCGTGTAGTTCGTATTATGTTCGTGCCTGTGGATTTATGTTGTCTGATGCCGAAGGATATGCCGTTGTGGTCCGAGCTCGTGAGACTCTCCTCAACCCTCCAGTTGTCCACTCGGTTCAGCAGATCGTCGGAGCACGCTGTCACATCCACGTAGCTAGAGTACCTTTTCCCACCTCTAATGGTATCGAACGTAGGGATGTCCCCGGTGTTGAGTATGTGCATTCCCATTTCTTCCAGTACAGCAGACACATCTCTTCCTCGCGAGTCTTCCATTTCGCCACCCCACCACGGGCTTTTTGCGTTCGCATCGCCTCCCAGGACCATCCTATGGATACCCAGCTCACTCCCTATCCGCCTAAGATGGTCCAGGTAGAGCCCCACTGGTTTATCGGGCTCGAAGTAGAAGGACACTACAATCATCTCCCAGGCTTTGGTTCTGAGAGTGGCCACAACGATGTTGTTACTGCTAAGGCGTGTATGTAGTTCGACATCCAGTGTGTCGTCGAGTACTACAATACACGCCTTTACTGCTCCACCCCCTTCCCCTTCGCTCTGGAAGATCCTCACTCCATTGTATGTCCTCATACTTTTCGCCCCACCAACGTTGGGCTCTTGCAGCAATGCTACGCATGCCTTACGCTTGGTGGCTTCGAGCAGTAGCTCCCGTGTGGCGATTTGGCTCCGCTGGAGATTGGCCTGCAGCATTCGGTACTGGAAGGACTCACCTTGGGCAACCTTAGCAATACGCTACCGCCGATCTGGCCAGAGCATCCCACCTCTTTCTTTCCGTACACTCTCTGTCAAAGGCGCTGTGCTCTGCGCTGCCTTTCTTAGCCTTTATGCAGTTGATGCATTGAGGCACTTCTCCCCGCAGCCACTTGTCGCACTCGGTCTTCATGTGAGGACCGGCGCAGTGGCTGCATCGTTCCTTCTCCTCCCTACACATTCGTCTCGTATGCCCGTACCCAAGACAGCGCGAGCACTGCACTAACGGACTTTGATCCATCACTTTCACTCTACTTAGCCCTATATGGGCGTATCCTTCACTCGTGCATCTCTTCCATACCTGTGGACTCACCCTGGCCACTACGTGGTTCTGGAGGTGGTTCCTTGCTTTCATCACGTACGCTACTTCTACCTTTCTCTCTTCCCCCTTCAGGCCCTCAAGGATGCTTGCATTTTGATTACTGAATGCTGTGACGAAATCGTCAACTTCGCATTTCATTACATCCCTGAAGACTAGTAGAGGGCTCTTATTTTTTACATCTTCCACTACTAATCCCTCATTCTTTCTCAGCCTTTCCTTCACCTTGATTCTTTCTTCCTCATTCGCACAGCCGACGACCACCTTCCTGTTCTTCACCTTTCTTACCCTCTCTACTTTCACCCATCCGTCCTTTGCATCCACAGTCTTTCTGATCATTTCTAACACCTCATCACCCGTCTCTTGTTCGTCTTTGGATGACACCATGACCGAATGCAGGGCTCTTGCTTCGGGGAGTTTCTCTATGACTCCCTTCGAGACAACGCCCGCATAACTCGCCGTTTTGGCGACAGTCATGTTGCCCTCCAAAAGCGAGCTCAATTTGTCCATTTTATTTTCATTCTCCCGCATGCTTACTCTCATATCTTCCATTCTTGTCATCATCTCTTTCATACTTTCTTTCATTCCTTCACTTAGGTCCAGATTTCTCACCAATGCGTCGTCAACTACGCTGGGACCAGCATCGGATGGCGGGGGGGGATGTATAGGGTCCCCACTACGCCCTCCACTACCAGCCCTGGCATTGGTGAGTTCAAATTCAATCTCTTTTATTATTTCATACATCCTTTCTAGCGCCGTAATTACCCCGTCTTTTATATCAGTCTTTAAATTTCGGGACTCCCGCAGGTGGGCTTTCCCTTTAAGCAGAAGGGCTTTCCCTTCTGCAGTCCGACTTTTAGGTGTTGCAGGCTTCTTCACTGGTTCGGAGATAGTGAACGTGTCACTGGCACGCCTCTGGGGAGTGTGGATCATGATGACTTAGGGGAGAAAAAAAAAAAAAAAAAAAAAAAAAAACCCCTGTCAATAATAATTATTCTTAACACTATTAGGTCTCCCAATAGGGGAGATACCTGTCAATAATTACAATTAAAAATTAATATCACAGATATAAATATAAGGTATAAAATATTAATATAAAAATAATAAATATAATATAAAATATTAATAGGTCACTGATAGTTAAGAATGGTCAACTTAACACTATTAGGTCTCCCAATAGGGGAGATACCTGTCAATAATTACAATTAAAATAAATATCACAGATATAAATAAGATATAAAATAATAATATAAAAATATAATATAAAATAAAAATATAAAATATTAATAGGTCACTGATAGTTAAAAATTGTCAACTTAGCACTATTTAAAATATTAATAAAATATTAATATTAATACGTCCGTAATAATTACAATTGGTCAACAATAAAAAAAAAAAAAAAAAAATCAAGTCAATAAATGAGTCAATACTTATACTTAATCAGTCTCCCAATAGGGGAGGCACCTGTCAGTGATTACAATAAAATAAAATAAAAATGGAAATGAGCAGCAAATACTAATATGATATTAGTAATACCTAATAAGTATTATAGTCTATAATAGTTCAGTTTAAAAAGTCAATCTATAAGTTATACGATATTATTATCGTACGGTTCGACCTACTAAGCTAGCACTAGCTTACTAAAGCTAGCTAGTCAGTACTAACCACTCAAGTCAATAATTAATAATTATTATTTTTACTTAAGACTATCAGGTCTCCCAATAGGGGAGTCGCCTGTTTATGATGAATAGAAATAAATGAATGAAAGATAATAATATTATAAATAAAATTATTATAAATAATAATATTATAAATATATATATATTTGTGTTGTGTGGTATATGGTCCCTAAGCACTCAGTATATAATAACCTTAGTCTAACAGCTACACCAAAAATGATGTAGCTGGTCTATTATATAGCTACACTTACTATAATTTACTAATGTACAAATACAGACTATTACATTAAAAAGAAAACATTCATTTGCCACCACGTGTTTCTTGTTTTCGTTTTTGTTGACTCGTGACCTACTTAGATTTTTCTCTTAAAAAACGTTATGAGGAGTTAAGATAATTTATTATCTTTGTGCGGGAAGGTGTATGGAATATCCCAGCACTAATTTAAGTAGGAAACACGGTGGGGGGAAAGGAGAAAAGTATAGTTTTGGCGGAAGAAAGTTCCTACTTTAAGGTTAAAACACTCTTTGGTGTCTATCTTCGCCAATTTTCAACCGATTTCCCCGGGACAAAAACCACGGGCTTTGTTTTAATATGCCGCGTCTATTTACACTTGTATCTTTTCACCATGCACTGAGTTAAGGGGGATTGCCACCGCCCGGCTTGCCAAAAATTGTTTGTTTTACCTGATTTACGGGTCCTAGAAATCCCAAAATTTTCACAGGCACTCTTATCACTAATACCCACAACACTGCAGTTCCGGTTCGCGAAGTCCCCGATATAAATCGGGACTTCCCAGCGACGCCGTACTTTTGTTAATTTAGTAAAAATTTCTTTTGGTTATAACTTTTCACAGGCTCACTCGATTTTAAAACGGTTTTCGCGTCCGTATCTGTTGTCCAAGCGCGCATTTTTTTTTTTTTTTTGTTAAAAGCACCCGCCATCGCAGGGTGTTGTCTGCTTTTTCTCTAGAGTATAGTCTAGAGACATTTATTTTCTTTAATCAATAATAAACACAATTTTCTTTATTTACAATATGGGCACATAATATTAAAATACAATAAAATTTTAAAATACGAATTTACAATATACAATAAAATTTTCAAAATAATAATAAAATACAATAATTAAAAGTCACTTTAAAATTAACAATTTAAACATTACAATAAAAATAAAACCAATACAAATAAATATACAAATTAACACGGCACAACAATAAAACTTAACCCTAACATCACAGCTTATCACAGTTTCTTTTGTTTACCACCCCAACAATGTACTTACAATATTCCAGGAATTCATTCCTCATTTTGTCCCCCAGGGCCGCGGGCAGATTCTCACCCGTCATCGCGATGCCCAATTTTTGCTCAATAACATATCTATCTCTTGCAAAAATCGGACACTCGAGCAACAGGTGAGAAACCGTCTCGTCGACTCCGGGCTGACACAGGCACGATGGATTCTCCTTCAGCTTGAATCTGTTCAAGTAGAAGGCGAATCCACCGTGTCCAGTCAGTGCTTGTGTGGTGTGGTGTGTGATGTCTATTTTCCGTACTATTTTGTATGCAGCAGCAGCGCTTGGGAAAAAGAGCTTCGTGCCTCCAGCCGTCTCCCCCACATCATATCTCCTGTCCCATTCCCCGATCGTATCCTGTCTCAGGATACGCTTGACGAATGAAACAGGACACAGATCGTAGTCGGGTTTCTTCTTCGACCCCAGAGCGGCCTCCTTGGCTAACTGGTCCACTCTTTCGTTCCCCCTTAGCCCTGCGTGCGCCTTGATCCAAAACAGAGCGACCTTCCGCCTCTGCGAAGCAGCTTTTCGGAGGGCCGCCCTTGTTTGCACAGCAAGGGGGTGGGGGGAACCGAGTGTGACTGCCTGGAGGGCCGATCTGGAGTCGCTGAAGATGCCGACCTTCGACACTCCACTCTTGCAGGCTCTAATTACTGCTCTTTGGAGCGCTAGGAGTTCGGCCTGGTAGACGGTGCAATACGGCGGCAAAGCAAGCTTGACGGCCTTCGTCTCGGCCTCCCCCTCCCATACGGAAAGGGCGGCTCCGACTCGACCCTCAATCTTGCTGCCGTCCGTGTAGATCCTATGTACGTGGCTATTAGCCACGTCGGAATACGAGTCCTCGTCCACCAGCCCGAACCCCAGCCCTTCCTGCTCTGCCGGATGTGGGTCCTCAATCGCCGGAGCCATTCTTTCCACCTCCCTGTCTCCCAACGCTGGGTGCGACACCCCCTTCTTGATCCCATATAATCTCGAGACTTCGAGTATTCTGAGGTCAAGGGGGAGTATCCCAGCCAACAGCATAGCTGAGTTCAGGGAGACGGTCCGATATGCTCTGCAGATTTTTTGGGCAAAACCCCGTTGCACGGTGTTCAGCCTTTTTTGGACCCCCATCTTTTCCACGGTGGGTGCCCACGCTGCCGATGCATACATAATAGTCGGTTCGATAACAGCTACATAAATAGTCCTAATAATATCTGGGCTAAGTCCCCAACCAACTCTGGCTGCCCTAGCCAAGAGTTTATACCGGGCGATTGCCTTTTGGCATACCGTCCCGACGTGGGCGTTGAAAGTAAGGCCGCTGTCAATTGTAAGGCCCAGTATCTTAATATGTGAAAAATATTTAATTTCCACACTCCCCATAGCGAGCCGTGGCACGTCATATTTTAACCTCCTCGTCGAAAGGAGGGCACAAGTTTTGTGTGGTGCAAAATTTAATTTGTTATCTTTACCCCATTCGTGTATTACGTTTAGGACACGGTTCGCTTTTCCTTCTATTTCAAGGGCCGTATCACCCTCAAAGACCAACACAATGTCGTCGGCGAACGCCTGACAGAATACTCCCATCTCCTCTAACATCCATAGCAGAGGGTCCAGCAAGAGGTTCCACAGGATTGGTCCACCTATGGATCCCTGCACGCACCCCTTGCTGGTCCCCCTACTCACTTCCACGCCCGCATATCTAACTTTCACTCCCCTTTCACTCAGGTAGCTGCTGATCACCCGCCTCACGTTCCCCGGGCACCCAACTTCAGCCAACCGCACCTTTATGGCTGGCCACCAGGCGCTGTCGAAGGCTCCCTCTATGTCCAGCGATACCACAACAGAAATCTTCTTCTCCTCCCTCATATTTCTGATGTGGTTCACTAGTCTATAGAGGGCGTCCTCGGTGCTCCTCTGTGGCATAAAGCCATACTGGTGGGGGCTTATTTTGGGCAACAGGTAAAACCTGAGTCGGCCGACCAGCATCTTTTCGAAGATTTTGCCGAGAACAGGTAAGAGGCCGATCGGTCGATAGGCTTTCGGTACCCGATATGATTCCCTGCCCGGCTTTCGCAGTATAACCACGGTCGCCCACTTCCACTGTGCGGGGAAGTAGGCGGCAGAGAGGCATCTGTTGAGCAAGGCAAGGAACCATCCCGGGTTACAATCCACAGCGTGCTGACAGATGTCGGCCGTGAGGCCATCCGCCCCGGGGGCCTTCTTGGGGTTGAAGGACCTTACGGCTCTCTTCAACTCCTCCATGATGAAAGGAGGGTCATCCGGGCCCGCCGGTGGTTCGGTGTCCAAGGACTCCGCACACCCGCGCACCCGACGATGTCCCTCACTTTCACCACTTTCCTGGTCCTCGGGGTAGAAGGTCTCCGCCAACAGTTCTGCCGAGCTCCGGGCATCGAGGGTCTCACCGCCCCTCGAAAGGGGCAGATCCTCCTCTCTCCCTGTGGCTCTATTAAGCACCTCCCAGCCCTCCCAGACCCCCTCCCTATCCTGTTTCCGGCAAAACTCCTTCCAACTCTTCTCTTGCGCTTCTTTCACTGCCTTTTCATACATCTCTCTTTCTTCCAGGTACAATCCAACCACGCGGTCTCTGCGATCAGGTGCTGCGTTTCGGATCCTGCGTCTCCTCGTGGCCACCTGCTTCTTCATCTGCGCGAGCTCATCATTCCACCACGACAAGGTGAATTTCTGTGTGTGTTTTTTGGTCGGCATTGTGTCTCTGCATGTCTGTGTGATTGCTTCAGTGTATCTGTCTATTGCGTCATCTATTTGTTGTGTGCTGTGTATTGTGTCTATGTCTTGTATAGTTAATTGTCTGTCCGACATCAGCTGGGTCAGTTTCTCATGAAACTGAGTCCAGTTTGCCTTGTGTGTGTTAAATATGCGTGTAGTTCGTATTATGTTCGTGCCTGTGGATTTATGTTGTCTGATGCCGAAGGATATGCCGTTGTGGTCCGAGCTCGTGAGACTCTCCTCAACCCTCCAGTTGTCCACTCGGTTCAGCAGATCGTCGGAGCACGCTGTCACATCCACGTAGCTAGAGTACCTTTTCCCACCTCTGATGGTATCGAACGTAGGGATGTCCCCGGTGTTGAGTATGTGCATTCCCATTTCTTCCAGTACAGCAGACACATCTCTTCCTCGCGAGTCTTCCACTTCGCCACCCCACCACGGGCTTTTTGCGTTCGCATCGCCTCCCAGGACCATCCTATGGATACCCAGCTCTCTCCCTATCCGCCTAAGATGGTCCAGGTAGAGCCCCACTGGTTTATCGGGCTCGAAGTAGAAGGACACTACAATCATCTCCCAGGCTTTGGTTCTGAGAGTGGCCACAACGATGTTGTTACTGCTAAGGCGTGTATGTAGTTCGACATCCAGTGTGTCGTCGAGTACTACAATACACGCCTTTACTGCTCCACCCCCTTCCCCTTCGCTCTGGAAGATCCTAACTCCATTGTATGTCCTCATACTTTTCGCCCCACCAACGTAGGGCTCTTGCAGCAATGCTACGCATGCCTTACGCTTGGTGGCTTCGAGCAGTAGCTCCCGTGTGGCGATTTGGCTCCGCTGGAGATTGGCCTGCAGCATTCGGTACTGGAAGGACTCACCTTGGGCAACCTTAGCAATACGCTACCGCCGATCTGGCCAGAGCATCCCACCTCTTTCTTTCCGTACACTCTCTGTCAAAGGCGCTGTGCTCTGCGCTGCCTTTCTTAGCCTTTATGCAGTTGATGCATTGAGGCACTTCTCCCCGCAGCCACTTGTCGCACTCGGTCTTCATGTGAGGACCAGCGCAGTGGCTGCATCGTTCCTTCTCTTCCCTACACATTCGTCTCGTATGCCCGTACCCAAGACAGCGCGAGCACTGCACTAACGGACTTTGATCCATCACTTTCACTCTACTTAGCCCTATATGGGCGTATCCTTCACTCGTGCATCTCTTCCATACCTGTGGACTCACCCTGGCCACTACGTGGTTCTGGAGGTGGTTCCTTGCTTTCATCACGTACGCTACTTCTACCTTTCTCTCTTCCCCCTTCAGGCCCTCAAGGATGCTTGCATTTTGATTACTGAATGCTGTGACGAAATCGTCAACTTCGCATTTCATTACATCCCTGAAGACTAGTAGAGGGCTCTTATTTTTTACATCTTCCACTACTAATCCCTCATTCTTTCTCAGCCTTTCCTTCACCTTGATTCTTTCTTCCTCATTCGCACAGCCGACGACCACCTTCCTGTTCTTCACCTTTCTTACCCTCTCTACTTTCACCCATCCGTCCTTTGCATCCACAGTCTTTCTGATCATTTCTAACACCTCATCACCCGTCTCTTGTTCGTCTTTGGATGACACCATGACCGAATGCAGGGCTCTTGCTTCGGGGAGTTTCTCTATGACTCCCTTCGAGACAACGCCCGCATAACTCGCCGTTTTGGCGACAGTCATGTTGCCCTCCAAAAGCGAGCTCAATTTGTCCATTTTATTTTCATTCTCTCGCATGCTTACTCTCATATCTTCCATTCTTGTCATCATCTCTTTCATACTTTCTTTCATTCCTTCACTTAGGTCCAGATTTCTCACCAATGCGTCGTCAACTACGCTGGGACCAGCATCGGATGGCGGGGGGGGGATGTATAGGGTCCCCACTACGCCCTCCACTACCAGCCCTGGCATTGGTGAGTTCAAACTCAATCTCTTTTATTATTTCATACATCCTTTCTAGCGCCGTAATTACCCCGTCTTTTATATCAGTCTTTAAATTTCGGGACTCCCGCAGGTGGGCTTTCCCTTTCAGCAGAAGGGCTTTCCCTTCTGCAGTCCGACTTTTAGGTGTTGCAGGCTTCTTCACTGGTTCGGAGATAGTGAACGTGTCACTGGCACGCCTCTGGGGAGTGTGGATCATGATGACTTAGGGGAGAAAAAAAAAAAAAAAAAAAACCCCTGTCAATAATAATACTTATTCTTAACACTATTAGGTCTCCCAATAGGGGAGATACCTGTCAATAATTACAATTAAAAATTAATATCACAGATATAAATATAAGATATAAAATATTAATATAAAATATAAAATATTAATAGGTCACTGATAGTTAAAAATGGTCAACTTAACACTATTAGGTCTCCCAATAGGGGAGATACCTGTCAATAATTACAATTAAAATAAATATCACAGATATAAATATAAGATAACATAATAATATAAAAATATAATATAAAATAAAAATATAAAATATTAATAGGTCACTGAAAGTTAAAAATTGTCAACTTATCACTATTTAAAATATTAATAAAATATTAATATTAATACGTCCGTTATAATTACAATTGCTCAACAATAAAAAAGTCAAGTCAATAAAAAAGTCAATACTTATACTTAATCAGTCTCCCAATAGGGGAGGCACCTGTCAGTGATTACAATAAAATAAAATAAAAATGGAAATGAGCAGCAAGTACTAATAATATGATATTAGTAATACCTAATAAGTATTATAGTCTATAGTTCAGTTTAAAAAGTCAATCTATAAGTTATACGATATTATTATCGTACGGTTCGACCTACTAAGCTAGCACTAGCTTACTAAAGCTAGCTAGTCAGTACTAACCACTCAAGTCAATAATTAATAATTATTATTTTTACTTAAGACTATCAGGTCTCCCAATAGGGGAGTCGCCTGTTTATGATGAATAGAAATAAATGAATGAAAGATAATAATATTATAAATAAAATTATTATAAATAATAATATTATAAATATATATATATTTGTGTTGTGTGGTATATGGTCCCTAAGCACTCAGTATAATATAATAACCTTAGTCTAACAGCTACACCAAAAATGATGTAGCTGGTCTATTATATAGCTACACTTACAATAATTTACTAATGTACAAATACAGACTATTACATTAAATTGAAAACATTCATTCGCCACCACGCGCTTCCTGTTTTCGCTTTTGTTGACTCGTGACCTACTTAGATTTTTCTCTTAAAAAACGTTATGAGGAGCCAAGACAATTTACTATCTTTGTGCGGGAAGGTGTATGGAATATCCCAGCACTAATTTAAGTAGGAAACACAGTGGGGGGAAAGGGGAAAAGTATAGTTTTGGCGGAAGAAAGTTTCAATTTGTAGGTTAAAACACTCTTTGGTGTCTATCTTCGCCAATTTTCAACCGATTTCCCCGGGACAAAAACCACGGGCTTTGTTTTAATATGCCGCGTCTATTTACACTTGTATCTTTTCACCATGCACTGAGTTAAGGGGGATTGCCACCGCCCGGCTTGCCGAAAATTGTTTGTTTTACCTTATGTATGGGTCCAAAAAATCCCAAAATTTTCACAGGCACTCGTATCACTAATACCCACAACACTGTAGTTCGGGTTCGCGAAGTCCCCGATATAAATCGGGACTTCCCAGCGACGCCGTACTTTTGTTAATTTAGTAAAAATTTCTTTTGGTAATAACTTTTCACAGGCACACTCGATTTTAAAACTGTTTTCGCGTCCGTATTTGTTATTTAAGCGCGCATCTATTGGTATATGACACTAATGTGTAACTTGGAAAAATACCGCTTTTATAAAAATAAACTTAGGAGAGATGCGATTTCGCTGTCAACGGACCGCGTTCGGGCAAATGACTGGTAAGGTTAGGTTAGGTTAGGTTAGGTTAGGTTAGGTTAGGTTAGGTTAGGTTAGGTTAGGTTAGGTTAGGTTAGGTTAGGTTAGGTTAGGTTAGGTTAGGTTAGGTTGGGTTAGGTTAGGTTAGGTTGGGTTGGGTTCCCGTGTGGAGTTTCTGGTCTCCCATCGGGCGCGTCCTCAGGTGGCGGATAGGGGGAGGCCTCCCAGATATGGGGGGTACCGGTGGTCTTGCCGGCGCGGACCAAAATCAGCGTGGAGGAACTCGAGGGCTATCACGTCCTCGTTGCAATCTCTGTTTTGCAGAGAAATTGCTGGGTTTGTTTTCGAACAGTGCTGCTTTTGCGGCGAGGTATGGCGACCAGTGGTTGCGGACGATTTAGTCCTACTGGACGACGGGCTGCTTTGCAGCGATGGATGGCGGTTGTATCAATCGCGGCGCGGCGGGCTGGGCGGCAGGTTTTTCTGTCGCCTGGTTAGAGGCTTCGGCCTCCCGTCGGGCAACCTGTTATCCGTCGTAGTGTTGTTGTCACGTCTAGCAGCTACGACGGACCAGGAGGCTTGCCTTAATCGGCTGGCCTGAGAGGAAGGACACCTCATCAAAAACCCTCAAATCCGCGTTGTAGTCCAGCGGCGTGGATTTCCTGTCCTTCTTGGACAGTTTGGCTCGGGAGAGCGTGAGCTTTTAGCTGTGTACACCCATGGATACCGCCCGACCTCCATGGTGTAAAAGGGTTATCCGGGTGCAGGGGGCACCGCCCGGATGGACGTTTTATATCCCCCATACTCGTGGGAACAAAAATGTCCTTTAACTCCGAACCGATCAACGACGACCCTAGCAAACACACAATTATGGACACTGAAAACTTCTATGATTTGGAAGACACTGACGGAAGTATGTCTCCGGCGCGTGTCGAGACAAGGCGGGGCAGGGCTGTGCTGCGTTCAAGCTCCAGCTCTGTCAACAGCATCATAGAAATGGACGGAAAAGACAGGCTGTGGCGGAAGCGGACGCTGGACACCAGCTGTTCTGGTTCCGACACAGAGGATGGCACAGGGGTTTTTACATCCCCATTTATTAAGACCACCTCAAAAAGAGGGAAGGGCCGCCCATCGGGTTCAAGCGCCACTCGGCGCGAGGCCACATTCGATATGACGAGGTTGCGTAAGAGGGAGTTGGAGGCGCAGGCCGAGAAGGAGGTTGCTGAGTGCGCCGAGCGCATTGAAGTGGCGCAAGCTAGCGCTCCTCTCCCTCCCATTCCAGCAAAGACAAACACGTCGGAGGCTCTCAGTCGCCGCATTGCCGATGACCTGGCTGCAATCGTGAAGGTGATGACCAAGTCATCAAATCTCAAGGGCACTTTCAAAAAGGCCTTGAAATTGGCCCACGATGACATTGAGCAGTCAGTAGCTCTATTAGAGAAACACACTGTCTCTGAGGAGACGAGATTGCTGCAGGCAGCCAATTCCCGCCTACAGGCGGAGCTCGACTCCCTGAAAAGGGAACTCCAAGAGGTGAAGGCCTCTCAGGGCTCGTCGCTGCCTGCTCAGCCCCAAGATTCGGATATCTTGCGCCAGGTCGGAGCAAT
This sequence comes from Colias eurytheme, assembly GCF_061535395.1. NCBI lineage: Eukaryota > Metazoa > Arthropoda > Insecta > Lepidoptera > Pieridae > Colias > Colias eurytheme. The sequence continues at coordinate 12,026,590 of NC_142983.1, forward strand.
GATTAACGCGAGATTTGAGGCTCTAGAGGAGCGTCTGTTGCCGGAAAAGCGCATAAGACCTCCGCTGGCGGCAGATAGCAGGAAAGCGGCAAAGGCGGCTGAACAAGCGATGGCCGATGACCTCGCACCGCCCCCTCCATCAAAGGCGAGGACATATGCAGGTGTTGCGGCTTCATCGCAACCGGGTAGATCGGTGTCTGGGCCCGCAATTAAGAAAACCGCGAAGCAGACGGCGGTCCTAGCTTTGGAGATCGAGGCAACCTCGAAGAAGAGGAAAAAGAAATTGGCGAAGGGGAAGGAAAGGGTCCCCGTGCAGCCTGATCCGGCGGGTTCAAAGCCCCCCAGAAAAGATACGCTGGCCACGTCATCTGGCCCCCCGCAGCAGCCGTCAAAGGACGGAGAGTGGACTGTGGTCGGAAAGCGAGGAAAAGGAAAATAAAAGGAAAGGGAAGAAGCCTGCGGCTAAGTCCCGCAAGAAGAAGTCGCGAAAGCTCCACGCTCCGAATTCCTCGGCTGTCGTCCTTACCCTGCAGCCGAGTGCGAAGGAGCGTGGCGTAACCTACGCCGGTGTTTTGACGGAGGCGCGGCGTGGAATAGACCTCGCCGAAATTGGCATCAGTGCAATGCGTTTTAAGCGCGCTGTCACTGGTGCCAGGATACTAGAGATCCCCGGTGCTTCCAGCACCAAGGAAGCGGACTCCCTTGCCGCCAAATTGCGGGAGGTCCTCGGTGAGGATAACGTTAAGGTGTCCAGGCCGGTCAAGTGCGCAGACTTGCGAATCACTGGCCTGGATGACTCGGCCACAGTCGAGGACATTGCGGCTGCGGTATCGCGTGCAGGAGAGTGTACCGCGGAGCATGTGAAGTGTGGTGGCCTGCGCACGGGCCCCCGAGGTGCTGTATCAGCCTGGGTTAGTTGCCCGGTGACTGCGGCGAAGAAGCTGGCGCAGGCGGGGCGCGTAATGGTTGGGTGGGCTTCGGCGAAAGTCTCTCTCACCGAGCAGAAGCCCCTGCGCTGTTACCGCTGCCTGGAGGTGGGCCATGTCAGCGCCACGTGCTCCTCGCCGACGGACAGGAGTGCCACTTGCTTCCGCTGCAGTGAAACAGGCCATAAAGCTGGTGGATGCGATGCCGCCTCCGCTCGCTGCGCCCTATGCACGGAGGCAAAGCTACCGGCAGAGCATCGGCTTGGAAGCGCAGCCTGTAAGGCCCCGAAGCCTAAAAGAGGTGGAATGCGGAAGCAAGATGGCGCTCCAACGCCATCACGCTCTGCTCCGGTGCCTGATGAGGTACCGCAAACGGAGGCAGCCATGGAAACGCAGTAATGGCCCCACTGCGCTTCCTACAGGCCAACATCAACCACTGTGCCAGGGCCCAGGACCTTTTACATCAGAGTCTGGCAGAGTGGGAGATTGACGTGGCGGTAGTGTCTGAGCCATACAATCTGCCCCCCCGGGATAACTGGGTGGGCGATCTGGACGGCTTGGTGGCGCTGGTTGCTCAAGGCGACACACAGCTTGAGCAAATCATAAGGCGACGGGGATGCGTCTCGGCGGTTGTCAATGGCTTCACCGTTGTGGGGGCGTACTTCTCGCCGAACCGCTGCCTCGCCGATTTCGAGCAGTTCTTGGTTGAGCTGAGGGATCTGCTAGACTTCGCACAACCTCAATCTGTACTTCTGGCCGGGGACCTGAACGCCAAGTCGGTGTCTTGGGGCTGCGTGGCAAGTGATATACGTGGCTCGACACTCGCTGACTGGGCAGTTGCGTCGGGACTGACGGTTGTTAACCGTGGAGCAGAATTAACGTGTGTTCGGCAGAGGGGTGGATCCATTGTAGATGTCACGTTTGCGAGCCCCCCTCTCGCTCGTCGTATACAAGACTGGAGGGTTCTTTTGGACGTGGAGACGCTCTCGGATCACCGTTATATCCGGTTTAGCGTCTCCACGCCCTCGACGGCTCCCAGTCAATTCCCCCCTGGCGATTGTCGTCCGCGCTGGGCACTTGGTAGCCTCGATAGGGAGCTCCTCATTGAGGCTGCCTTAGTGCAGGCTTGGCTCCCGTCGCAGCAGAATGGCAGCGAAAACGTAGAGGAGGAGGCCACTTGGCTTGCCGAAGCCATGTCTCAGGTGTGCGACGCGAGCATGCGGAGGGTGCGGTCGGTTCCACGTAGGCGCCAAATGTATTGGTGGTCCGCCGATGTTGCCCAGCTGCGTGCTTCATGCGTGGCTGCGAGGCGGGCGTACAGCAGGCACAGGCGCCGTAGGCGGCGTGACGAAGAGGAGGAAGCGCGGTTATACGCCGTCTATAGGGACTGCATTGTGTCTCTGCAGGACGCCATCAGCAGCGCTAAGACCCGTGCATGGGAGGAGATGCTCGAGAGTTTGAACCGCGAACCTTGGGGTCGGCCGTATAAGAGGGTGAGGCAAAAGCTTCGCCCTTGGGCCCCGCCCTTGTCTCAAAGTCTCGAGCCACGATTTCTGGAGCAAGTGGTGACGTCCTTGTTTCCAAGTCGGGGAAGACATTCTCCCCCACCGATGGCACCCACGATGACTGCGCAGGAGGAGCTCAACAACGAAAATGTCCCTCCAGTCACTCGCAACGAGCTCGCTCTGGCAGTAGAGCGCCTTAAGGCGAAGAATGCCGCCCCCGGCCCTGACGGTGTTCCCGGGCGGGCCTGGGTGCTGGCGCTAGAATCTCTTGGACCCAGGGTGGAACAGCTGTTCACAAAATGCCTCCAACAGGGCCAATTTCCCCGTAGGTGGAAGACCGGGAACTTGGTCCTGTTGCAGAAGGAGGGACGCCCGCGCGACTCGCCCTCGGCTTATAGGCCGATCGTGCTGCTCGATGAGGTGAGCAAGCTCTTTGAGCGCGTCTTCGCAGCTCGCCTCATCGACCATCTGGAGGGAGTGGGGCCGGACCTAAGCGAGAACCAATTTGGATTTCGCCGGGGAAGGTCCACTATCGATGCGATTGCTGAATTGCGGAACCTCGCTGATCATGCAGATAATGAAGGCGGAGTTCTTTTGGCGGTGTCCCTTGACATCGCCAACGCATTCAACACTCTGCCGTGGAGTTGCGTGATCGAAGCGCTCCGCTACCACAACGTGCCCGGGTATATGGTGCGCTTGTTGCAGTCCTACTTATCGGAGAGGGCTGTGGCGTACCCCGCGCGTCGTGGGTGGCAAGAAAAGGAAGTGACGTGCGGTGTTCCACAGGGCTCGGTTCTTGGGCCCCTTCTGTGGAACATCGGCTACGACTGGGTCCTGCGTGCCACTTATCTACCGGGTGTCAGCGTGCTTTGCTACGCGGATGACACCCTGGTAACTGCACGCGGGGCCTCGTACAGGGAGGCAGCCCTCATTGCGACCGCTGGTGTGGCGGATGTTGTGCGCCGAATCAGACAACTTGGCTTAGAGGTCGCTCTGAACAAGTCAGAGGCAATTTTGTTTCGCGGCCGTCGAAGGGCGCAGGCTGCTGGTTCAGCTATCCAGGTGGGTGGCACGTCCATCGGCGTCGGTTCCACTTTGCGCTACCTGGGCATCGTGCTGGACAGCCGGTGGACATTTGTGGAGCACTTTCGTCGCCTCGCCCCCCGTCTTGTTGGGGTGGCCGGGGCACTTGGAAGCCTGCTCCCGAATCTAAGAGGGGCTGGGGGTGCGTGTCGTCGTCTATACACCGGCGTCATTCGCTCCATGGCCCTCTATGGTGCGCCCATTTGGGCCGACTCTTTAAGCGTCCGTAACAGACCATACTTGCGTAGACCGCAGCGGGTCATGGCGCTCAGAGTCGTGAGGGCATATCGCACAGTGTCCTTCGAGGCCGCGTGTGTCATGGCTGGGACGCCCCCGTGGGACCTGGATGCCGAGATGCTGGCGGACGTTTATCGCCGCGTCACCGCGTCCAGATCGCATGGAATTAATCCATATCTGGAGCAAGTCCAGCAATGGAGGGCTGATGCTCTCGAGCGGCGGTTCAGGGAGTGGGAACGCCGGCTCGAGAGGCCCAGCGCAGGAGCGAGGACGGTCGAAGCTATCCGACCGGTCCTACGCGAGTGGTGCGACAGGCGGCATGGGGCAATTACCTTCCGCCTGACACAGGTGCTGTCCGGACACGGCTGTTTCGGGTGGTACTTGTGCAAAGTCGCCAGGCGGGAGCCGCAAATGGCTTGCCATTGGTGTGACAGTCCGGAGGACACGGCAGACCACACTCTCGCCGTGTGCCCCGCGTGGTCCGAGCCCCGTGCTCACCTAGTCGCAGTCGTCGGCCCTGATCTCTCCCTGCCTTCCATAGCTCGCGCAATGGTTGGCAGCGACAGATCGTGGCGCGCGGCTATCACATTCTGTGAAGATGTGATGTCGCAGAAGGAGGAAGCAGAGCGGGTCCGCGAGGGAGATCCCAACGCGGATCCTATTCGGCGGCGACGTCTTATTGGGCGCAGTCGCCGAGTCGCGACCGCTGTACACGGTCGCGACTTGCTTCCCTAATGTTGGGTGCCGGACGGTGGAACGGGGACATAATCCATCGTCCGGTGCGGTGAGGCGGCGTGAGACGTGTTCCGTTCACGCCGCCCCCCAGGAAGGAGGAACTGGCGAACACTAGCCAGGTCTTAATCGCGATGGGCCTATATAAAAAATAGGCTGCCGCTGACGGGGTTACGGAAGCGGTTACACCAAATACCCGCGACCCTGCCAATATAGCGGAGAGACGGAACACAGTGGAGTTTAGTCGGTAGTCGCCGCATTCTGCGGTGTGAGTCCGACATAACCCAGGGCCCTATCCCCGAGCGCTCTGGGTATGCCTAAATGCATTCTCCACTATAAAAAAAAAAAAAAAAAAAAAAGGTTGGGTTGGGTTGGGTTAGGTTAGGTTAGGTTGGGTTGGGTTGGGTTAGGTTAGGTTAGGTTGGGTTGGGTTGGGTTAGGTTGGGTTAGGTTAGGTTAGGTTGGGTTGGGTTGGGTTGGGTTGGGTTGGGGTGGGTTGGGTTAGGTTAGGTTAGGTTAGGTTAGGTTAGGTTGGGTTGGGTTGGGTTGGGTTAGGTTAGGGTTAGGTTAGGTTAGGTTAGGTTAGGTTAGGTTAGGTTAGGTTAGGTTAGGTTAGGTTAGGTTAGGTTAGGTTAGGTTAGGTTAGGTTAGGTTAGGTTAGGTTAGGTTAGGTTAGGTTAGGTTAGGTTAGGTTAGGTTAGGTTAGGTTAGGTTAGGTTAGGGTTAGGTTAGGTTAGGTTAGGTTAGGTTAGGTTAGGTTAGGTTAGTTAGGTTAGGTTAGGTTAGGTTAGGTTAGGTTAGGTTAGGTTAGGTTAGGTTAGGTTAGGTTAGGTTAGGTTAGGTTAGGTTAGGTTAGGTTAGGTTAGGTTAGGTTAGGTAGGTTAGGTTAGGTTAGGTTAGGTTAGGTTAGGTTAGGTTAGGTTAGGTTAGGTTAGGTTAGGTTAGGTTAGGTTAGGTTAGGTTAGGTTAGGTTAGGTTAGGTTAGGTTAGGTTAGGTTAGGTTAGGTTAGGTTAGGTTAGGTTAGGTTAGGTTAGGTTAGGTTAGGTTAGGTTAGGTTAGGTTAGGTTAGGTTAGGTTAGGTTAGGTTAGGTTAGGTTAGGTAGGTTAGGTAGGTTAGGTTAGGTTAGGTTAGGTTAGGTTAGGTTAGGTTAGGTTAGGTTAGGTTAGGTTAGGTTAGGTTAGGTTAGGTTAGGTTAGGTTAGGTTAGGTTAGG